>NC_057795.1:98894681-98909194 GCF_018294505.1 Triticum aestivum
CCCAGTTCGGCGGAAGTTTTTTTTTAAAATAAAACGTTTTCTCAGACAAATGAAAAAACAGAATAGAACATATATATTATATAGGCATATAATATATCAAAATTTTCAGAAAAAGGTTTTCTACAGCATGAACATTTTTCTAGAGTCAAATAAAATTCACACAAATTCATATAAGTCAAACACTGCTGCTGCTCTAATAAAATCCAACGAAAATCATTTAAAAAAATATTCCAAAACGAATTCAAATTTATTTCTCTCCAATTTTCTATTGTAGGGAATCATGTTACCCTAATTTCTGTATATTTTATTTTTGGAGAAAAATAATTTGAATAAAACTCCAATAACTCCAAATTGAAAAAATAAATTCAAAAGAACTTTGAATTTAATTCTTTAAAAAACTCCCAACTCCTATTTCATATAATTTGAAGAAGTCATTTTATCTTCTCTCATGAAAATCATTGAGTTGCATGAAGTTTATGAATCGAAATATTTCCAAATGAAATTCAAATATTTTCAAATACCCTTTCATTTAATTAAATGGAAGAAGTCATATCATCTTCGCTCAAGGGTTTTGTATTTGAAAAGAATTTGAATTCATGAAGATCAGAAAAAGAAAATGAAAGTTTGGGAAAGTCCTTTTATTCCCTCTCATTTAACTTTCAAAAAGCTTCGAATTTCACTCAATCAATCAATCAATCAAACAATCAATCAAAACTATCTATTTGTTTATAACATTCCAAAATTTAGAATTTTGGGATGTTACAGCTAACCAATTAAATGTGTCGGTTAACTAATATCAGTATCATATCACAATCATATTTGAACAACTAAGCTTTCGAATTCTGAGTGTTGTGTTGTTTAGCTTGAAGGGTGGAGTAATGCTAGTACGATAGAAAGCACCTACGCAAATCATAGTAGAGTAGATAAAAGGGGAAAACCCTAAGCATCAAGAGAAAAATCAGGAAAGTGGAACTAGCTGGACCAGTGGGTGGCGCACATGCTTTTCGAAACAAATATAGGAACATTAGGTGACCAATTAAACATTCTCTATTTTAGTGATATGAGCATCATATCAGATTCGTATTTCAACACGTAAACTTTGGGTTGAGGTCTTGAGGAGCAGTGCTAGCACGACATGAAGCACCTACGATGATGGTAGTGAATATAAAGGGGGGAAACCATAAGCTTTACGAGTATAGTGCCCATGCCATTGCGGATCTGAAGGTGCAAACCGGACAAAGCTACTTCGCAACCAATGTTTTCTTTCAAACTAGCCACTACGATTTGGTAAGGACAAGAAAAGTACAGTAAACAAATTACGATCTATTTTCCAGGTGAGATCAATAACTTAAGCACATATGGAAGAGTACCACCTCTCTTGCGACGCCGTGTAGGCCTATGCTGATATGCTGAGGGTGCTGCGGGTGCGATGGCTGTCGGCGGCGGGGAAGAAGACTTTAGACGGCAGACGGCCGGGTCGGGGGATATATCCTATTGCCGTGGATGAGGAGGTCGTAGGAGCGGCAATGGCAAGGTGGACGACGGCGTCGATGAAGCGAGAGGAGGCGATGAAAGGATCCTGGTCCAGCGTCGTGGATGAGAGACACCCATCTCTTGCAGTGGATGACGGGGTAGGGGTAGCGGCTCCGACAAGGTGGAGGATGGGGTGGCGGACGGAGGAGGCTGGCCGCAGTGTGGAGGTTGTCGTGCCACCGACGGTGTATGAATGGGTAAATGGAGGGGAGGGGGGATCTCAAACTTTGGGACGCGCTTCTCTGAAATGTGGGAAAGTTATGAACTTATCACCGTTTAAAATTTCGGACATCGGGTCGGTTGGGGATAGGACGGTACTATCGCATCTCCCAAATATTTGCCGGTAACTATTTTGGGTGAGGAGAGGGTGTCTTGCTGCCCACGGTTGGTGCCCATGGTGTATGAATGGGGCTGACAGGTAGGGCGGTTGTGTCACGTCTGAGGGAAGTTACACATCTTCCCCTATTTAAAATATTAGCCTACATCGATTTCGGATGAGGAGAGTTTGTTTTGTCGCCCACCGTGTATGAATGGGGAAATGGAGGAAGAGACACATGTCTTTCGGACGATCTTGAATCAAATGTGTTTTGCCGCCCACGTTTGGCGCCCACCATGTCTGAATGGGCTCAGAGGCCGTCGTGTCACGTCTGATTGAAGTTACTAGTCTACCCCTATTGACAGCAGTGTAAATCCGGTCGATAAGGATGTCAAGTGTCAGGGGTAGACAGTAATTTCCATCTCACAAACACTTGCTTCGGGAAGCCCACAAATTATATTGGGTATTTAGCTGCTTCATTCAAAACTTGGGAGAATTAGTATCCACGTTTGCCATGGGGCCTGGCAAACTAAATTAAAATCCAATTTGTATTCGATTACGAATATCCACAGATAATTCTACGTTTTGTTATTTATTTCTTCAAAACCACAACAAAGATTTATTCCACCTTTATATATGATTATGATTTAGAAATGTCGTGATCTTCGAATTCAGTAGGTTGGATACACTCTGAGTCAAACAGTTATTTCATCCAATACAATATGCTCACAAAAAAACAGTTCACCTTATGTCAATCATACAAGTACTGAGGATTACCTCGCTTAAAAAAATCAGATCATTACAACACATGGACAACATAGGGGGTCTTGCAACATAATCCATTCAGAGACATGACACAACATGCAAGTACAATAATCTAATGACAATTTCAACTGGTATCTAAAGAAGAACCAGGATTACCTTGGGCTTCAGATAGCAGAAACAGTAGGACCTCCTCCATCTTCAAATGCAACATTCTTACTTCCTCCAATTCTTGGGTTGCTTGCATAATGCGTGGCGCTAATTCCGTAATTTCCAGCCTCAAGATAAAGATTACCTCATTCATGGCAGCCACACCATCTCTCTCTGCCTCTAGTAGAGCCTCAAGCACTATAATATCTGTGCTCAGACTGCTCTCCGGCGGTGTTTCCTCTGAACTGCTACCATCTGGTAACATGGATGGCGCACTGCTTCCACAAATAGATTCCGGGGTTGTACATTGTGTCCTAGTGTGAACGGCATCCTGAAAGGTTTCCGCCGGACATAAGTAAAAGATAGTTATCGTATGATCCAGACAGTAAGCTTACATGGTAAACGACAGACGAATTATTGCCAAGCATGGCAAACTATATTTAAATGGTTCGAAGCAGCATCAGCCGAAAAGAAATTGAAATGGTAAGATGAAACTAGGGATGTAAGTGGCAAATAAACGACATCCACCAGTGCCATCTAGTTAGTTTTTGCTACCTCCCTAGTTCATTTTCCTCAAAAAACCAAAACTCTTTTGAACTATCATACCACTAGTGGACTTTAATCGGGATTAAACGAGACCCAGTTGACATCCCTAGTTGAAAGGGAGTGTACCACCGCAGTTACCAAGGCATCTAAGCAGTTGAAATAATCTGAGAAAGCACTTAACAATGTGGCCTCATATAAACTACGAAGACAATTTTGTGATGAAGTTGAGAGGAAAAGTTAAGGACTCAAATGAAATAGGCATGCATTTATTTACGATAGTACAACAGGCACTGCTGACATATTGGCCAACTCAGGTATAGCATAACAACAAACAAGCATTCGAATCAAGCAATACAACAAAGCAGACAATTGAACTATTTGTAATTCGGCAGGATTATAGGTTGAGGGCAGAAGCCAAGAAAGCAGCCCACTCACATTACATTTCACATGTACAAAAACACACTAGCTTACCATATGTTGCTGTGAAGCCTCGCTGCTATTGCAATGTTCTTTGAAGATATCGTCATCATCCTGTGGTTGCAAATCTAGTTGTTGTAGTTTATTCTGCACCCTCTATTTAGGTAAAATTAATTTTAATCGCATGCACTGGTCCGAATTGATCATCAATGGTTCATCTAAACTCATGAAAAACTGAATGATGCCCTGAATAATTTCAAAGGTGCGGTGCTTATGCTAGGAAAGTGAACGTAGGCGCCGGCCGTTGGATAATAGTACCTGATTCTCGGCGGCGTATGGGTATCATTGTCATACTTGATAACTAAGGATCATCGATGGTGCTCGTGTTGTGGTTGAGTTTGGGCCGACTGTCGCCGTCGCTGAAGCGGCTCCAGTGCTACGATTGCGGCGCCTGTCGACATACAAGAAAGCTCATCTGTGGTAAGTGAACAGGTGCACGATAAAGATAAAAACCAAAGGAATACAAATCGAAATAACCTGATGAGTGAGGGAGTGCTGGATTAGGGGGTGTCCAGATAGCCGAACTATCATCATCGGCCGGACTCCAAGACTATGAAGATACAAGATTGAAGACTTCGTCCCATGTCCGGATGGGACTTTCCTTGGCGTGGAAGGCAAGCTTGGCGATACGGATATGTAGATCTCCTACCATTGTAACCGACTCTGTGTAACCCTAGCCCTCTCCGGTGTCTATATAAACCGGATGGCTTTAGTCCATAGGACGAACAACAATCATACCATAGGCTAGCTTCTAGGGTTTAGCCTCCTTGATCTCGTGGTAGATCTACTCTTGTAATACCCACATCATCAATATCAATCAAGCAGGACGTAGGGTTTTACCTCCATCAAGAGGGCCCGAACCTGGGTAAAACATCATGTCCCTTGTCTCATGTTACCATCCGCCTAGACGCACAATTCGGGACCCCCTACCTGAGATCCACCGGTTTTGACACCGACATTGGTGCTTTCATTGAGAGTTCCTCTGTGTCATCACCGATAGGCTCGATGGCTTCTTCGATCATCAACAACGACGCAATCCAGGGTAAGACCTTCCTCCCCGGACAGATCTTCGTATTCGGCGGCTTTGCACTGTGGGCCAATTCGCTTGGCCATCTGGAGCAGATCGAAAGCTACGCCCCTGGCCGTCAGGTCAGATTTGGAAGTTTGAACTTCACGACTGACATCCGCGGGGACTTGATCTTCGATGGATTCGAGCCACAACCGAGCGCACCGCACTGTCACGACGGGCATGATTTAGCTCTGCAGCCGGACAGTAACCTGGAGGCCGCACACGAGTCCGCCCTGATCTTCAATTCGGAGCTGGCTGCGCAGATCGAGGACGGGTGGCTAGACACCGCCTTGGGGGCTGCAACCTCTATGGCGATAGAGCCGAACACTGACCTTGTCCCTCATGAAGCTCGTGACTCCGAGGTGCCAGACTCCTCGCTGGACTCCGAACCTCCCGCGCACCCTCCAATCGAATCCGATTGGGCGCCGAACATGGAGTTCACCGCTGCGGACATCTTTCAACACTCACCTTTCGGCGACATCTTGAATTCGCTAAAGTATCTCTCGTTATTAGGAGAGCCCTGGCCGGACTGCAGTCAGGACGGTTGGGATGCGGACGACGAAGAAATTCAAAGCCCACCCACCACCCACTTAGTAGCCACTGTCGACGATCTGACCGACATGCTAGACTTCGACTCCGGAGACATCGACGGTATGGACGACGATGCCGGAGACGACCAAGAACCAGCGCCTACTGGGCACTGGAAAGCCACCTCAACTCACGACGTATACATGGTGGATGCGCCAAAAGGAAGCGATAACAAGGAACAACGGGACGTGGTGAAGGACAACTCCCCCGACAAACAACCAAAACGGCGACGCAAGCGCCGCCCGAAGTCCCGCCTCGATAACAACGGCACCCATACTGACCCGGCCTTAGAGCAGGGAGAAGCAGTGGACGACGAACATGCCACCAAGCAACCATCCGAACAGGATGAATTGGACAAGCAACCCATCCCCGGCGAAAACAACAGTCCAGACGATCTCACGCCGGACACATCACCAGAGCATAAGAACCTTCATAAAAGGCTCGTTGCCACTGCAAGAAGTTTGAAGAAGCAAAAGCGGAAGCTCAAAACAGCGGAGGACGCACTCAGAATGAGATGGAGCAAAGTACTCAGTACCGCAGATAAATATGGTGATAGTCACCAGGCAAAGAGCTACCCGAAGCGCAAGCTGTTGCCCGAATTTGACGAGGAGGCCGTAGAGCCCCACAGTCCAAAAAGAAAGAGGCCGCCTGGCCGGATAGACGACCAGATGACAGGCTAATAGCGGCAAGGGGCGCCGCACACATGCCGGCACACGATCCACATAAGGATCCTCGCAAAAAGGATGACCCGGTCAGGTCCATCTATGGGCCAAAAAAGAAGACTCCAGGAAGCAACACATCCCGCCGAGTGTTTGAAGACAACGGCACACCCAAATACAGGGGCGCCGCACACCCACTATGTTTCACCGATGAGGTACTGGATCATGAATTTCCAGCGGGATTCAAACCCGTAAACATAGAGGCATATGATGGAACAACAGACCCCGGAGTCTGGATTGAGGATTATATCCTACACATACATATGGCCAGAGGAGATGACCTCCATGCCATAAAATACTTACCCCTCAAGCTCAAAGGGCCAGCTCGGCATTGGCTCAAAAGCCTCCCGGAAAACACCATTGGAAGTTGGGAAGAGCTCAAGGATGCATTTCGAGCAAATTTTCAGGGGACTTATGTCTGCCCTCCGGATGCAGACGATCTAAGTCACATAACTCAACAGCCCGGAGAGTCAGCACGCAAATTCTAGAATAGGTTCCTCACCAAAAAGAACCAAATAGTCGACTGTCCGGACGCCGAAGCCTTAGCAGCCTTTAAGCATAACGTCCGAGATGAATGGCTCGCCAGACACCTCGGCCAGGAAAAACCAAGAACAATGGCCACACTAACAAGCCTCATGACCCGCTTTTGCATGGGGGAAGACAGCTGGCTGGCTAGATGCAGTACCAGCGACCCGAGTACATCCGAAGTCAGGGATGGAAATGGGAAATCATGACGCAGAAAAGATCAGCGCCGGAATAAGGAAAATGGCCCAAATAGCACGGCGGTCAACTCTGGATTCAAAAGCTCTCGGCCGAATAATAAAACACTGCCCCTCAAGGACAACAGTGACGAGCTATCCAACCTAAACAAAATTTTGGATAGGATATGTCAAATACATAGTACCCCCAGGAAGCCTGCAAACCATACCCACAGAGATTGTTGGGTCTTCAAGCAGTCCGGCCGACTTAACGCCGAATGCAAGGGGCTCGACACACCAAGCGAAGACGACGACGAACCCCACAAGCAGCACGCCGGAAAACAGAAGACTTTCCCACTAGAAGTCAAAATAGTGAACTCACTTCATGTGATAACACGGAAACATAGTGCGGCACCTACTATACCAGGACACCGTCCGCAGAATGGGGATATACCCTACCAAAATTCACCATAGCAGCACTTCCTTCAAAGGAGTGACGCCTGGCCTTTACGCCAAATGTACAGGCTCTGTACTACTAGAGGTCATGTTCGGTTCATCCGACAACCTCCGTAGTGAACAGCTCATTTTCCATATCGCCCCATTCAAAAGTAGCCATCAAGCACTACTGGGACGTGAAGCATTCGCCCGCATTAACGCAATACCGCATTACGCGTCTCTTACGCTTAAAATGCCTGGTCCACGCGGCATAATCTCAGTAAAGGGTAAATCTGAGTGTTCCTCGACCACGGAAAACGTGAGACTGCGTTGACAGCCGCACACTAATCCGACCTTGCTGGTCAAAGCCCCTAAAAACAGGTCATGCAGACCTTGGACACGGTTAGGCGAGTCCGGCATAAATAAACAAGGGGCTTCCCCGCCGCATACCTCTTTACAAGGGGCTGCACGTATAAACAATAAGAGCCAATAAAGCTCAACTTTATCATACTTTATTTTAAATACATCTTTTGCACGATATTTTTCCAAACTAAGTTCTTCTCCTTTACAGATGAAGCACGTGCTACACCCGTCCAGGATACAGCACAACGGAGACACAGACGCAGACGTGCAGTAGGGACCCGTTACAAGGATTCTTTTCAGATTAAGACCCTGCGTAAACCTTTCTTACTGTCTCTTGTTGATACACATCCCCCGGTTTCTTACCATAACCGAGGAGGAGGCTGGCGTTTTGGCATCGGCCGCGTCAGAAGTTCTTGCCCGTACCTGGACACTAGGGGCTTAGGGCATTGTTCTGCCCGGTATCATAAAGACCGAATACCTTAGGGAGTGTTCGGCGTCTCGAGTTAGGCCTATATGCATCAGCTCCGAATCATGTCTTTGGTCAAATGTTGGGTTTGCCCGGCTCCTGTGTTTTGCTGCCTTACGTTCCGCTCCATCGGCTAACGCGGCACTAGGAGAACTACTGCGATTGTGCCCCGGTTCGGCCGGGCGAGCACCTCAGTAGAGAAAGCCGAAAACTGACTGCCATGATATAGCGAGAGACTGGTCAACCACTCGATCGACTACTGGATTGTTTAGAATTCCTCCACTTTGACGAAGGACCGCTTCCCGGTCAGGCACATACGCGCCCCGAGTTCGGAGAAGCGCGGTGCCTCTAGGGGCTATATAGTAGCCCCACCTTCGAGCTCCTATGGCTAAGTGAAAGTGATAAAGCATTATAGTCCGGTTGCCTAGTTTGCTACGCTATCACCTCCTTCAAAGGACCAAGACGTTGGATTAAGTGTGAAAAAGCGCTTTTCTTTTTGCAAACACCCCCGCACCATGTGCGTGGGGGCTGAAGCCAAAGACTGCCATCTTTCAGGTTATACATACATATACGGCCGCACAGGAGATAGTTCTATACTTGAACGCACAAGTATAAAAAGCTATTGCATTATAAACATGATCTCACAAATCATACACTTCATTTGAACATAACATCTTTCGAGCACTGCGACTCTATTAAATGAGCGCCCTGCAGGACTTCCTCAAAATAGTGCTCGGCGGGTAATCGGCCTTTGTCCGAACCCCGAGATGCAACAGCGGTGGCATCCATCTCTGCCCAGTATGTCTTAACACGGGCAAGAGCCATGCGTGCACCCTCTATGCATGCTGACCGCTGCATCGCCTCGATATGCGGCACCGCCCCAAGGAATTGCTGCAATAAGCCAAAATAACTCTCCGGCTTGGGCCTTTCTGGCCACAGATGAGCCACCACATCTGTCATGGCAAGTTCGGACAGCCTATTCAGCTGAGCCCACTCCGCCAACCGATCAGCCAACGGAAGTGGATGCTCCGGACTATGGAATTGAGACCACAAAAGCTCTTCCATTTCGTGATCCTTCTGGCTTCGGAAGTGCATGACTGCGTCCGCCGCACTCGCCGCCAAATCCAGATAAGGATCCTCCGCACCACACAATTGGCCCAACTGAGCATACTTCGGATCCTTGAACTTCCTACGCAACAGAAAGGGCTTTCGAGCCGCAATGTCTCCGGCCTGACACAGTTCCTCCTTCATAGCCTGCATGGCACTACGGGCATCCTTGGCTTCGGCGACGGCTTTCTTCAGGTCCTCTTGCTCCGCTCGGCGTTCTCTTTCAAGAACCTCATAGCGGTCGGTAGCATCTTTTAATCTCACATCCATTCCGGCCATCTCCTCCTTGCTTCGGCAGTGAACAGCCTTTTCGGCTTTTAGCTCTTCTGCTGCCTTCGAGGCAACCGCATCACTTTTCCTGGCTTGCTCCTTGGCTTGAGCAAGCTCTTCCCGAAGGTCTTCCACAGCAGCGGCACCATCTGCATCAAGCATACATATTGTAAGTAACGGGCATCAGCTCCCTTACTCGGTGACCACGGAGCAACCATTTACCTTGTGACTCGTCAAATCGTTTATTGACCAGCGCGATGTCCGCATCCGCAACGTCGAGTTGCCGCTTCAGCTCGGCAGCTCCATCAGTCCGGCTTGCCACCGATCGTTCCACCACCTGCATCTGAAAGGCAACATTCTATAACTGAGATAATGATCCTCGGCATGCTGTCACTTCCGACAGCATACCAAGTCTCAGGGGCTACTATCTATACAGGGCGCACTCCATGTGCAAAACTGTCAAAAGGTATGTCATTTTTTGCATACCTCAAACCCCGTCAGTAAACTTGCGACGGCCTCATACAACCCGCTCTTGGCAGATGAGATCCTTCCAATCACCATACTCATTAATGTGCGGTGATCTTCTGAGATAGACGCCCTCTCGAGCAAATCCTGTAGCTCCACCGGCCGTACTCCAGTGGGTGCCGAACCCCTCGGTCCCGCCGGACTCGGGGAGACCCTCCGTGACGACACCTCAGGGTCGTCCGCCCCGCCTGACGGGGCGGCAGATGGAGGCATTTCTCTCTCCATCATCTCCGGACGAAGGTCCCCCGAAGATGAGCTCTGCCGAGAAGGGTTGAGATCCGAACTACAAGGTGAAAACTTCGGTTAACCTTAGAAATAAAGTAGGGATGTCCCCTATTACAAAACCCCCTTTTTCTACTTATGGCTCGCTGGAGGGCTGATTCCTTTGGGGAGACTGTGCGGCCGGGGCTCTTCCCGGCACGGGACCTTCTGGTGATTTCCTTCCCCGCTTTGAGGCCTTGGCCTCCGGGTCTTTGGAAGCGGTCCTCTTCTCCCCCTGGAGGGAGGGACCCTCGATTCCCCCCTTACTGCAAGCCTCCTCGGCAGAGGTGGTAGTTTCCCTGTGCTCCCCTTTGCCCTCCTCCGAAGGTGCAACCTCCAACATTTTAATTAACACGGGATCCGGCATGGTCTCAGGAAGGGGGCCGGACACCGTATCAATTTTGCTTGCGCTATCCACTCCTGTTCAAGGGATAGCTGGTTAAAAGGCAAACCCATGATGAATAAATGGACAATGTGTCCGGACATAGGGCTGCTTACTTGAGTACCCGGGTGATTGCAGCTTAGGCCAGCGTCCTCGGTCAAGTCCGGACGCATCTCTTGTGATCCGAAGAACAATTCGTACATCTCCACGGGTGTCAAGCCCATGAAGTGTTGGAGAGCTCGTGGTCCGTACGGATTAAATTCCCACAGGCGGAGGGGGCGACGTTTGCAGGGCAGAAGGCGCCGAATTACCATAACCTACGTCACTACGACCAGATTGATCTCCCCTTCCTGGAGGTCTCAAATCCGGCCCTACAACAGGGGTACGTCTTTGGGCGGCCCCCAGTCAAGCCCTTTGTTGACCCATGATGTCAGCCATTGTGGAGGGCCCGAGCAAAAGACGGGCGGCAGCCTCTGCTTGCTGCCCCTGGGAACGGTGATATAGAACCACTCCTGTTGCCACAAACCGAGCTCCTCCTGAAAAAGGCCCTCGGGCCATGGAGCATCGGCCCTCTTGTTTATAACCGCCCCGCCGCACTCTGCTTGACGCCCCGCGATCATCTTCGGCTCCACGTTGAAGGTTTTGAGCCACAAGCCAAAGTGAGGGGTAGTGCGGAGGAAGGCTTCGCAGACGACAATGAATTATGAGATGTGGAGGATGGACTCAGAGCCAAGTCGTGAAATTCCAACCCATAATAAAACATGAGCCCCCTCACGAAGGGATCCATTGGGAAGCCTAAGCCCCGACGGAGGTGAGACATGAACACAACACTCTCGCCGGGCTCGGGAGTAGGAATAACTTGCCCTTGGGCAGGCAACCTATGCGAGATCTTGTAGGTTAAGTACCTGGCATCTCTCAGCTTGAGCACGTCCTCTTCCGTGACGGAGGAGGGCATCCACCGGCCTCGTAGGTCGGAGCCGGACATTGTCGAAGGTCGAAAGTACCCGAATCTGGAGCCTTGGGTGTTGGAACTCGGGGCGAGGGGTGGATTCGATTGAGGGTTGAAGAAAAAGAACGGGCCTTGGTCTCATTACAAAGAGGGAGAATACCAAGAGCCGTCCCCGTGACCGTTTGGAACCCGCCTTCGATGGAGGGGGCGTGGCGACGGGCGCGGTTGGGTTACCCACGTCCGTATTAATGGGAATCCCGGGATAAGGGGAACTCGATCTCTGCTTCTACAAGACGTGCCAAGGAAACCGCTTCGCTAAAACGCGCTGAGGTGGTACAATAAAAACAATTCGAGTAAAGGCTTGGTAGTGGTGTGACGTCACGCCACCAAATACGTCAGCAGATTGAACTTGTGTAAATATTATTCTCTCTACGGTGGTATGTGGAATTTATTTTGCAGAGCCGGACACTATCCTGGTGTTCACAATCTTCTATAAATTATTCGGAGAAGGAACCCGCCTTGCAACGCCGAAGACAATATGCGCGCCGGACTCGTCGTCATTGAAGCCTGGTTCAGGGCTACTGAGGGAGTCCTGGATTAGGGGGTGTCCGGATAGCCGAACTATCATCATCGGCCGGACTCCAAGACTACGAAGATACAAGATTGAAGACTTCGTCCCGTGTCCGGATGGGACTTTCCTTGGCGTGGAAGGCAAGCTTGGCGATACAGATATGTAGATCTCCTACCATTGTAACCGACTCTGTGTAACCCTAGCCCTCTCCGGTGTCTATATAAACCGGATGGCTTTAGTCCATAGGACGAACAACAATCATACCATAGGCTAGCTTCTAGGGTTTAGCCTCCTTGATCTCATGGTAGATCTACTCTTGTAATACCCACATCATCAATATCAATCAAGCAGGACGTAGGGTTTTACCTCCATCAAGAGGGCCCGAACCTGGGTAAAACATCGTGTCCCTTGTCTCCTGTTACCATCCGCCTAGACGCATAGTTCGGGACCCCCTACCCGAGATCCGCCGGTTTTGACACCGACAATGAGGCTGCAGCGTCGGTAAAGCAGGGCCGGTGGAGTTGAATATGGTGTCTATGGAGCGGGTCCGGTGCAGTGGACGAAGGCTTCGGCGTGCGTGTTGTACAGTGCTTTCGGTGAGGCGGATCTGTTGTGGCGGACGAGGGCTTGTATGAAGGGCCAGCGAAGGGGTGGACGAGGGAGTCAGTGAAGGGCCTACACTGTGGTGGACAAGGGCGCCGGTTAACCAGATTCGGTGCGGTGGACCATGATGGCGGTCAAGGAGATCTGGAGCGGTGGACAAGCTAGTCACTGAAGCGGCTCCGGTGAAGTGGTGAGTAGGCAGTTGGGGGTTCCAAGGTGCGGAAGGTAGATCCGGCGGGGTGTGAGGTCCACCGCTGCGGCGGAGGACTAGATTCGGCGGCTTGCCGTGGTTGGGGTGGTCGGGGAGGGGAAGGGGAGGGGCTCTGGGGAAGAATGTTGGGGGCAAAGAGGGGAAAACAATGGAGTTCCCAAAGCAGCCCTTTTCCGTTCATGTGGCAGGGGCAAAACAGGAATATCGCAGGGCTAAACTTTCAGGCGCGTGATATTTCGATGTGAGCGGGGAGTTTGAAAGCTTTTGGCGCCTACAATTATAAGTATTCTGCTCTCGTATGGCCGACTATGATATCATGGCCGACAATTTGTTTGTTTTTGCACGCAAAAAAGTGCAAGTTTTGAAAATCAGTGTCTCCAACTCGAAACTTAGATTGTCCATTCAATTCAAATATGGATCATTGAGCTACTACAAGCAAATACCATCATACGGTCCAATTCAAATGAAATTCCAAATGTGTTTATCCTAAATATGATGACAAAAGCAAATATTGTATGTGTATGTATAAAGTGGATGATTATAAAGTTTGAACATGGCTGTATGTGTATATCTCTAGGTTTGATATATGAATTTGAAATCACGAAATCCCGGCTTAAAAAATGTACCTCCGTTTAAATGAATTACAAAAGCTAATGATGGAGTCGAATTCCAAAATTCCAATCTTAGGTTTGTAATTCTGGTACATCAAGGTATATCACGCATGTTCAAAAGTATCGTTATCTCATAGTCCAAACTGTGAAACAAATTGATCAACCATGAGTGCACAATATCTCAATTACGCTAAAGTCCCTCAAATATAGACACCTCATTCTTTATCTGAAGCCAACCCCCCCTCGCCCCCCACCACACACACACACACATAGAGAAGTCATTCTCTCCCCCAAACACCAACACACGAGCACATTAACACCCCTCTCTCTTGTAAAGTCCGGAACCCAATATAGGTCTCTATCACTTTGTCTCTCGGGCATGCACACATCTCTTCCCTCACTCTCTAGGTCTCCCGCTATCTCTCTTACCCAAGCACATGCACTATGTAGAGTGTATATTTCCCATACACACAAAACGTCGCCCCCAAACGTCTATCTCCCTAGTTATGTGGTTCTCGCGCACTCACCTCACACACCACCCCCACTGCAAACAAGCACACTTTGTCTCCTTGTGCACCACTCTCCTCTTTCTATGTCTCCCACATGCGGACCCACCCCAGCTCCTTCCCTGTATACATATATGTCGTGACTCTTTCCATAGCTCCCTAATGTATCGTCGTTATCAATTTCACACATTGTTCTCTACACCATCTATTCTAGATCTCTCATGAAGTCCCTATCACACACACGATGACTCGCTTCCCTTGCGTCTCCGTACATAGGCCAATTTCGGACAACGTCAACATTGTCTCCCTATCTATACGCCATTTTATGGACACAAACGACCCCTCTCGCCCCCTCTCTTCCTCTCTCTCTCTCTCTCTCTCTCTCTCTCCGTCGC
>NC_057795.1:98909597-98986886 GCF_018294505.1 Triticum aestivum
CTCCGTCGCTAGCTCTCTCTCTCTCTCTCTCTCTCTCTCTCGCTCTCACACCCCTCTCCCACACACACACTCGATGTATCTTCCAAATAGTCTGCTTCCCCCCACCCGCACCCGTGCTATCCCGCTACTACACATGTCACACCATTCCCCCTTCCCTTATACTAGGTTTACATCATCAGTGGTCTCTCTACTCCACATACACACACTCCCTCTCACACACAAACACGTGCACAAACACACACATACACGCACAAACACCCATTTATCTGGATCCTCATCTCTCCCCATGTCCGCATGTGTATCTCACACACTCACTCTCTAATTATGTATATGTGTCTCCATGTTACACAACACAAAGCCCCATGTACATGTCTCTCTGTATCCTCCACACACATAGACACAAAGAATCCGTTATCATTGCCTCAATCTCTAACATATCACACACGCACACTGTCTCTCTCTCTCTCTCTCGCAAACATGCTCAACAAGGGTTTCCTCGTGAATAACTAACCGTCTATTCATCAACAGTCGTGGTAGTACGGCGAACACGAGACGTGAAAAAGAATAAATCTACATGTGCTTAGACCACCTAGTATGACTACTAGGACTAGAGCAAGCAAAAAAGCGCGCCGCCGTCACCCCCTCCTTATCGGCGACTGGAAAATCTTTGTTTTACACAATCGAGAAGTCATTGTGCTAAGGCCCCACATGCCGAGGCGTTGAATAGAATGTAGATGCTAGTTTACGGAAGCAAGTATCGATAATACATTTGTATCTCCATACTTATATTTCTTCTCTTATAAAAAACCGAGTTGGTGATGATGGTACATGTGCCGTCTTGCAATATAGACCGTCCGATCTATATCTGACGGATGGAAATTAAACTAAAAGATACCCGCACCCCTCTCCACATTTGCAGACAAGGCCTTCCCCTGTTCATCCTTATCTCCAACAAACCTCATTGTTGAGCAATTAAGAAAGGAAGCCTCTGGAACAAACTGGCCTGGTGGCCGCTGCCGGTGTCGTCAATCCCCATGCCTCCGCTCAGTCCGACCACCAATCACCACCACACCCACCTCCTCTTCACCTTATCTCATATTTCTCGAGATATCATTAGTTTTTACACATGGGATTACTCCCGCAAGGGTCAATCACAACAAGTGTTTTATAAAAAAATGCATCTTGGTGTTTCGTGCAATGCACGGATCTTACTAGTACTCCTACACAAAACTAAGTTGGTGATGATGGTAAGTCTGCCATCCATCATTTCTGACCATTAGATCTACATGTAACGACTGTGAGGTAAGTTGTTGCCTTTTCTCACCAACATCCCACTTTTCTACTAATTTGCAGAAAAACCCATAATTAGTATCTTAAAACCAACCACATCCCTCCCTGACCTCACCAAAACAGCCCAAGGAATATATTCTAATTGAAACATAATATATCTCTAGTGACATATGTATATCAAAATTAGAGTGTTTTGTATCAAGTTTGTGAATAAATATTATTCTAATTATGATTTGTTGCAACGCACATGAACATTGCTAGTATTTCCAACCATGCATTTTTTTCCTAGTATTCCATAGTTTCGAGTTTTCCATCAAGATATTAGTCACTCATGGTTGATATTTACTTTCAATCATGTACACATATGCACTATGTAACTAGCCTTGCTTATTGGCTTCCAAAGCTTAACTTTCACTCGTACTTACAATATGTAGAGTATTTAACAAAAAACTACCACTTTCAACCAGCCCTAGGAAGAATCTATTGTACAAAAAATAGCAAAAACATACCCAAAATTTCTTAATCCATGCCAAAAACTACTACCTAGTACTCCTACCAATTAGGTTCGTTTAAACCCATTTATGAAAGGGTTGGCCCACACGTCCGTGCTGACAAGGCAGCTTAAACCAACACATTTTGTTTGACCGTTGACACTAGGGACCCACATCTGACCTTCTATCCTGTTATTCCCCCTCAAATCATTATTTTTCCTAAACATTACTTCAAACAGTACTGATGCGTGTTCGTCGGTGGCACCGGCGATGAGCGAGTTGGCCGCCGCTCCGTCGGACGGGCCGGACGCTGCGCTAGCCTTCACACAGGTTGGCAGGCTGGCCCGAGCATGACTCACGAGTGAGCAAGCCACTGTGCCGGCCTTCGCTCGGGGCAGATGACTGGCCTTAGCGTGGCGGGCGCGAGCAAGCCACCGCGCTGCCATGCTAATCTAGCTAGCAAACCTTGCAGACAAGCAGCTGGACGGAGCTATCTTGGCTAGCTAGCGGCCGCGAGCGCCGGACGGAGCTGACATCCGGGCTGCCGCAACATGGGCTTCGCATCGCCGGCAGTTTTGACCTTGCCTTCTGCCAGCGGCGGTAGCTGCGTCCCATGGCCGAGGATGACTAGGTGGACAGGCCGGAGGTAGGAGGTCACTCGGGGATTTTTGTGTAGACTGACATGTAGGTCCCACAAGTCATAACACCCGGTCGAATAGAAGGCATTGATTTAATGGGAGACATGGGCCCTGTCAGAGGTTCGAGTTAGATTCTAACCCTGAACTAACTCTAACCAAAGTGGTGTTTGGATGGCAGGGTTAGATTGACAACAATGTATCCAAACAGGGCCATGGGTTGAAACGTGCCTGTAACGGCACTTTGTAGAGTAGTCGTTTCTTGGTAGGGCTGGTTGGTAAGAGCATGTACAATGGTCGATAAGGTAGTCTTATCTTAAGTCTGCCACGTATGCAAGTGGTAGTAGTTTCTTGGCATTTTAGTGGTTTCTTGCATTATTAGGGGTTTCTTGTAAGGAACAATGTACGTACTACTAGCGACAAAAGGCGATTCTAGGTTGCGTTGTACTCCAACGAGTACTACTAGTGGTTGCGGGAGTGTATACCTCATTTTGTGGGTTTGATCCCGGCCGAACGCACGGCAGTCTTTTTTTAAATAGTACTATTACACTTCGCTGCAAGCCAATATTTTACACGGGTAGTTTGAGTTTTGAAGTCAAACGGACGTGCGGCCCCACAATCTGGGTGCACTGGATAGCCTAGCCACGTGAAGGGGTTTTCCTTCCCAGCATCCCGTGGCTCGCATGCTCGCCCTAGCCGCACCTCGCTTGCAGCTTCCTCATCAGCTAGTAGCATATTTAAATTTAAACTAGCGCCTCCCAATTAAGCCCGAGGGGCCGGAAAAGCCTGGCAGGGCATTGGGAACGGTGCCATATGGCTCTGTACGTAAAGTGCTCTACTACTACTCTGTAGCTTGTGGCGTTGCACACATGGACTTCACTCCATTATCGGCTCTACTATAAAAGAAATTCCTCTTGACGTGTTTTTTTGAAATGGAGGCAAAAGCATTGCTTCATCTCATTCATAAAGAAGGAACTACTAACAGAGTTCGACGAGATCCAGTACACCTCCACAAATGGAAGCGAAAAGCCTAGTCTCGCTGTATCAAATAACTCAAATGTTCTGCCCTCGCAGTAACCGTCGCTGATAAACAGGCTGCTAGTGTGTGCGTGAGAGGAGCAGCTGAGTAGGCCAGCTACGTGAGAGGAGCGGCTGAATAGAGCACCGAGACTACCCACTAGGCCACTACGCAGGTGTACTTTCCCTGCATTGATAGTACATCAATGGTTCTAGAGAACAATAGTACCCTCCACTTCCAACTGTAGCTCCTTGGCCCTGAGATTCAAGAGTTCAAAACTGGTGCACTATGCTAGACTAGACTAGAAGTATAGTACATCACACTACTAGTTGAGAAAAAGTAGTACTAATACTGCTACAGTACGAGTACGTACTCCTCCATCACATAATGTAAGACTTTTTTTGACTCTAGTTGGCGTGTACAAAAAATGGCAAAATCATACCCAAAATTTCTTAATCCACGCCAAAAACTACTACCTAGTGCCAAAAATTTCTTACTAGTGCTATTATTTACAGTATAATGCAATCCCATAATGTTCAATAATGCTAGTACTAGTAGTAAATAATAGCCTCACCCCTTCGTTGAGGAACGATCTACAGTTGAAAGGGACGAGGCCCTGCGGTTACTACGCTCTTCTCTCCTCCTCGCTAGTTCCCCTCCCCCCGAAGAGAAGGCAGTTCATCGCTGCTCCCATGGATTCACCAAGCAGTTCTCCTCCTCGTCGGGGCTCGGAGACCTTGGATGACGATCCTCTGGGAGAAATCGCACGCCGCTCCGACATCATCACCGCCGCAAGACTCGGTGCTTCCTGCACCAACTTTTTCAAGACGCTGCTTAAACATGCTTGGGAAAAGGCCATGCTTGTTGGTCTTCCATGCATGCTCAAGGAGAAGGTTCTTCTATGGGATAATTCTTCGAATAGTCCACCACTCCCTGGCCATGGTTGCATGTTGACTCCGCTAGAGTTGCCAATGTTGAGGGGTACTCGGATTTTGTCCGATGAGCAGGTCAGTACTGGAGTTTGATCATGTAGTACTTAGTTATTCCATTTCCATCCCGTAATTTCTCCACTGCCCACCGTCTTATATATAGGTCTGGGTCAGTGCCAACGAAGATTGGCTTGCATACCTCCGGACGGATACCACCATCATTTTGCACAACATCCACAGCAGTGTGGCTGTTCCGGTAGACCCCTTCTCCACCATTGGTATCGGCCATCCGGACTGGCTGGGCTTGAATACGTATGATGATGCCTACATGAGATTTGAAGAAGATAGCAATTGCGGACCCGCCAACAAAGCGACGCGGCTACGACCATTACTATCTCATCGCGGTGTTCGACATAAGGATTGCCATCAATGCAAGAGGCAGTAACGGCAGAGGCTGGCGCATGTTGGCGGCGGCAGATTTGTACCCCTACACATTCGAAGACGCCGTGCGCCATCTAGGCCGCATCTTCGCGGTGACAAGCCAGGGGACTTGTTTCATCTGGTTGCCATCCTACGGTACGGGAGATTACAAACGAAATGCACAAACCATCATTTGCATCCCTAACGGTACTCCATTATTTTGCAGGGACCAGTCATCCCCCGATTAAAATAAGATCGCCAATCCTGGATGTGCATTTGCATCCGCGATTCGGTCTAACATGGAACCTTGTAGCTGACTTTGGCATATTAGGATCAACTATCTTAGCATTCGTTACCCATGGTACCACTGATGTGCAACATGGTCACACAATCTACCACGATCGGACCGTCACCATCTACCAAGGTATTCCATTTTTTAACCCTCTCGCCTTCTCTTTCATTGTTGTACTAGTAGTATACTTAGTAGTACTAGTAGGAGTACTTTTTACCTTGGAGGACGCGTATAGCTAGCTAGGCCCTTGAAGACTTGAACCCACTAGCTGCCACCATTTTTGTTTTTCCATGTCTTACTATCTCATCCATGTAGCCAAGAGTGGCTATATATAATAAGCCGGTTATTTTACTTCCTCTATACTAGAGTAGTACTATTTGCTGCACAGTATTACTGACCGCCATATTTGAGCACAACATTATTATGCATGGACCTTGACTATGTACGTCACCATGTGTCCAGATCTGGGATGCCGTGTGTACCAGATGAACGTCGCCGAGTTCTTCCCCCGTGATGCTACATTGGTGCCGAGGAACACTCTTAGAGAGTACTCGCTTTTCATCGGGGACAACTACCCCATTGTGAAGCGGATGCCACCTTCCGTGCACGACATGGAAGGCCTGCTGTTCATGAAGCATGGTTGTGTCTTCAGTGCGCACCGCCAGATGAACGACATGCTGGGACTTGCTATCCCTGATTTATGCCGCTTCAGCTTGGATGAGTCTCCATCGTGTGGAACCGAACTAGAAAGCTACGACAATGATTCCCGTTACCCACCGCTATGGATCATGCCATCCATGTAGAACACCTGGTACTAGAACCTGGAGGAGGACATGTAGCCCATCTATAACATGTAAGTGGAGTACGGTAATTGTGAACGATAGCGCTATGAATATATGTAGACTAGTCGTGCACAAATTTATCACATGAATTGGAGATGAACTTGTGTGGCATACTGGCATTTGTCCTTTAGAATTTATTACTAGTAAATGTGTTATGTGTACGTGCAACTTGTGTGGTTGTTGCATGGGCTCCAACATGCTCTTTGAGAAAAAAAGGTGGCACAACTTTGGATATACGTGACGTGGCGGCATCATACAGTAGCATCATTCGCTATAGTTGTAGTACACTCCTACTAGGATGACAACTCCTATAAAACCTTGCGCTTGGCTCTTTGCCTCTTCGGGAGGTTCAACAGTTCGTACTCATGTGAACCTTGCACTTGGCTCTTCGCCTCTTCGGAAGGTCCAACAATGATGATACTACAGTACAATATGCTTCTGGAAATCTGACACCAATTGAACTGCTGCACGTCCACCACGAGGGAGAGGGCGAGGGACAGGGCGAGGGAGAGTGTCAGTGTCAAAACCGGCGGATCTCGGGTAGGGGGTCCCGAACTGTGCGTCTAGGCGGATGGTAACAGGAGACAAGGGACACGATGTTTTTACCCAGGTTCAGGCCCTCTCGATGGAGGTAAAACCCTACTCCTGCTTGATTAATTTTGATGATATGGGTAGTACAAGAGTTGATCTACCACGACATCAGAGAGGCTAAACCCTAGAAGCTAGCCTATGGTATGATTGTTGTTCATCCTACGGACTAAAACTCTCCGGTTTATATAGATACCGGAGAGGGCTAGGGTTACATAGAGTCGGTTACAATGGGAGGAGATCTTCATATCGCATCGCCAAGCTTGCCTTCCACACCAAGGAAAGTCCTATCCAGACACGGGACAAAGTCTTCAATCTTGTATCTTCATAGTCCGGGAGTCCGGCCAAAGGTCATAGTTCGGCCATCCGGACACCCCCTAATCTAGGACTCCCTCAGTAGCCCCCGAACCAGGCTTCAATGACGATGAGTCTGGCGCGCAAATTTGTCTTCGGCATTGCAAGGCGGGTTCTTCTCCAAATTCCATGTACCTGTCAAACAGTGTCCGGCTTCTAGTGCATGCTGCACTCCTTGGCTTCTGTGCCCAATAATGACCATCTTCCATGTGTCAAACGACTGCGAAAAGCCAGGGAGTTTTTTCATTTACCCCCCTAGCTGCGTAAATGAGCCGCCCATAAAAGAGACGGGGATTTAGATCCAATTCACACCATCTTCCCTCCGCAAGCATTCATCGGAGCGCTTTCGACAGAGATCCATTCCATCATGGCCGGTCGACGCAGCCCCTACTCTCGCCCCTCCAGCCCTCGGCCCGGAGATTGGGAGCGGTGTTCCATCCCGCATAGTGAGCTAGTAGTGCTCCAATCCAAGGGGCTCCTCCCCCTAGCATATATGGTCCCAGTTCGAGCCGGGCTTGCTACCTATAGTGGCGGAGAGCAGGCGGAGAGCGTCCCCAATCCCTCCAAAGGAGAGTGGGTATGCCTAGTCCCTTATTTAATAAGAGGGCTCGGATTTCCAATTCATCTGTTTCTCCGGGGGCTACTGGAGTTTTATGGCCTCCAGCTACACAACCTCACGCCTGCCTCCATACTGCATATTGCGGGCTTCGTGGCCCTTTGCGAGCTGTTTTTGGGCATCGAGGCCCAATTCATGCTGTGGAAGAAGTTATTCTGCCTCGTGCCACGCTCTCAGGAGGGGTCGATTTATCAAGTGGGCGGAGCCGAACTATGGCGCATCGCCGGGACCGGATATCTATCCGGAACCCCAAAGAAGGCGTCCGAGGACTGGCCTTCAGAATGGTTTTATATAGATGATGTCCCCTGCCGGACCCTGTACGGATCGGCCTCCCTGAGTTCAATAATGCTCCTTTGAAGAAATGCCTGAGCTGGCGCCCACGGAGCCCTCAGAGGGAAACTGACAGGGACGTCCTTTACCTGATGAGCCGGATAAGGTTGTTGGCTCATTCCGGACTGACCATGATCGAGGTCATGGCCACATGCATTTTGCGGGGGGTGGAGCTGCTTCAGTACAGAGGCCACCCCATGTGGGATTTCAACAGGGAGGACGATGCCACCCGGTGCGGTCGCAAGGGGCCGGATTCAGCCGCCACTCTAACGAAGATCTTTCCCGCTTTGTACATGGGAGAAGAAGAGGAATTCCTCCGTGTCAACCCACGGGGCGGATTCTCTTTGTACAATCCTCCAAGCTGGGTGAGTGAACACTTTCACTTTCCTACCCGTTTTCAAATTCCCATAATTGAGTACTTAGTCTAGCAATTTTAAAGCAGGAGCTGCACCAGACTGTAAAGGAGATAAACAACCCTCCTCCACAACCCGAGGACCCGGAACGGTCCCTCGACCCGGACTCCCAAGAGGACCCGGACTTATGTGTGGAGCTAATTTATGGGGTGTTTCATCAATTGAGTAAGGACAACACCTTAGTGGCCATTACAGCCGATTATCCCGGACTACTTCCAGCCTCAAAGGTAACCGAGACCGAAGTCCCAGTACTTTCAAGAGGATCCATCCATGCTTATTTTGATTGCCGTAAACCAATAGTGTTTCTTTTTGCAGGGGAAATCCTTGAGGCGGAGGGCCGAGCCCGCGGTGGGTAGCCAACAAGGGCCATTGAGGCCAGGCGGGCTAAAAAGAAGTGCGGATAGGATCGAGACGCCGGCGCAACGGTACGGCGTGCGACTTTAATGCCCAGGTTTCATGCCTTCAAGGCATACTAACGTTCATGCTCTCTTCAGGAAGAAGAGCGCCCGCCGGACTATATCCACCGGCCAGGCTTCAACGCCGGGTCCGCAAGTGGAGGCGAACACGGGGCGTGCAGCGGACGCTCCTCCGACAGAGGACATGGACGGGTTATCTGCCACCAATTCAGAGGTGGAGAGTACCATGAACCACAGGCGTTGCCAGACTGTTCTTCGTGACGCATGTTTTTCCCAAGAGGCGTTGGACGCCTTTAATACGGGAGATGCGTACCTCCGTGCCGCTCAAAATGGTCTAGCCAGAGCCACAGAGCAGTATGTAAAAGACATACGTGTGAGTAGATCTGATGGTTATATATGTCAGTAGCCCCCGAGACTTGAAACAGTTAAAATAACTGATTTAAGGATCATTTGTTATGCAGGATCTTACAAAGAAGAATACACAACTGTCCCAGGAGCTGGAAGAGTGCAAGGCCCAACTCGAGGCTGCACTAGCCGCTATAGAGAATGCCAAGGGGACCCCCTTAGGTAATATATGCTTCGAAAGATAAGTATGTTGTGAAGTGCGGCATGTGTGCAATTCTGACAATAACAGTGCAGATGGGGCCGGAGTGGATCCGGACAAGCAACAACTCTTGCGCCAGTTAAAGGCTGGCGAGAGCGTGCTTACGAGGGTGAGGCAAGAGAAGAACAAGCTTCAAGATGCCAATACCCAGCTGGGCGAGGAACTAAAGGATGTTCGTGCTCAGCTGTTGGATTCCGTAAAGGAGAATCAGCGACTTTGACGCGGCATTTTTAGTAAGTGCTTGAACGAATCTTCAAAAAAGAGTTCGGCGAGGAAGTCGATTGACAGAGTTATATCTGTAGATATGCTGACAGGTCGGCCTGCGGAGGAAATGCCTGGTTCTACGGGTGACCTTCTTCCCGAGCTATCGGAACTGCACGAACGAGTTTGGCAGGCGATGCAATGCGTCGTCCAGGCTTTGTGGCCATCCCTCTCCATGCCCGAAGGGCTTGGAGAGCTTGCAGAGAAGTTGAAGGGAGCGCGACAACGCTTCCGATTATGGAAGATATCGGCCTGCCGTCAGGGCGCCAGGGAGGCCTGGGCCATGGTGAAGACGCGGTACACGAAGGCTGACCCAAACCACATGGCCGAGGTCGGCCCTATGGGGCCCGACGGGAAGGAGATCCCTGTCAGTTTGGTGTACGGCCAGGTAGAGCTGGCCTCCAAGTATTCCCAACAGGAATGTAAATTAGACAGCCTGTTGGATGGTATTGAAGAAGAATATACCCAATCAAATTGACTATGTAATTTAAAATGACATGTAAAATGCCTTCTAGCCGAATTGTAGATCATTTGTCATTGCGGACCTTTTCTCTTCAACCTCTGGACCCGATAGTCCGGAGTGTGTCCGAATACCCTCTCGGTTATGTAAGAACCGGGGCATGCATGGAGACTAGGTGTAGGG
Source organism: Triticum aestivum (assembly GCF_018294505.1). Taxonomy (NCBI): domain Eukaryota; kingdom Viridiplantae; phylum Streptophyta; class Magnoliopsida; order Poales; family Poaceae; genus Triticum; species Triticum aestivum. The sequence continues at coordinate 98,919,740 of NC_057795.1, forward strand.
GTCATAAGTGCTTTAGCAGACAAGTGCCCAACTAGTTATGTTATATTACATGGTTAGTAAGAAACATCTTCCAGGGAGAATAGTTCCGTTAGGGGTTCCTTTCCCTGGGAGGCATGCCCTAAAGTGCATGTCTGGACTACGAAAAAAGCAGAAAAGCATCTGGGGGCAGATAAATAAACAAGTGAAAAATCATCTTTTAGTTCACCGAGCGAATATTCCCTTAAGAATGCTAGCTTTCGGCTTCACCCAGTCTAAGGTACACATCTGGCTGACCCGGCAGTAACAATCGCAGAGGTGCTCCCTTTACCACCTAGCCAAACAAACGGGAACGTAGGGGTAAGCACAGGAGCCAGGCAACCCAGCTTGGCCAAAACTTAAGTCATATCGATGCATATAATGGTGCATAAAAGGTTCATGCGGAAGTGTCACACATGTCTTGGGCATGAGGCCCGTGTATATAAGCTTCTGATAAAGAAGCCCCCAGGTATAGTGAGCGCGGGTGGCGCGTCAATTATGTGTGAACAACGCGCAAGCAAGCCCTTAAAGGCTTGGAAGAAAAAGGGAGGGAGAAGGAGAGAAATATAAGGCAGCTAATTTGTAAAAAAAAGGAATAGAGGAAGGAGACGAACATAGAGTCCGACGCTAGGCATAGAATCTTCGTAGGCGTGCTGCGTTCCATGGGTTCGGCTCGAGTCGGTTATCCGATGCGTTTCGCAGATGGTACGCTCCACCAGTGAGGGCTTGGTCGATTATGAAGGGACCCTACCATTTGGGCTTGAGTTTGTCCTTTTTCTTGTCCGGCAGGTGTAGAACTAGTTCGCCAACATTGTAAGTTTTGGCCCGTACTTCTCTGCTTTGATATCTTCGAGCCTGCTGTTGATAGAATGTGGAACGGGCTTTTGCCACGTCGCGCTCCTCCTCCAATGCGTCCAAGCTGTCCAGCTGATCGAGCTTGGCTTCTCTTTCTTCGTACATGCGCACACGAGGTGAGTCATGAATTATGTCGCAGGGCAGGACTGCCTCTGCGTCGTATACCATAAAAAATGGTGTGAATCCGGTAGTGCGATTCGGCGTGGTCCACAGCCCCCAGAGTATGGAGTCGAGCTCCTCTACCCAGTGCATGTTAGATTCCTTGAGGGATCGCACTAATCTGGGTTTGATGCCGCTCATGATTAGACCATTGGTTCGCTCGACTTGACCGTTAGTTTGTGGGTGATAGACTGAAGTGTAATCGAGCTTAATGCCCATGTTTTTGCACCAGAGTTTAACCTCATCGGCCGTAAAGTTTGTGCCGTTGTCAGTAATGATGCTGTGGGGGACGCCATAACGGTGTACAACCCCGGATATGAAGTCTATCACCGGTCTGGATTCGGCCGTCTTAACAGGCTTGGCCTCTATCCATTTGGTGAATTTGTCCACCATGACCAGTAGATATTTTTGCTTGTGGGTTCCTCCTTTAAGGGGTCCAACCATGTCAAGCCCCCAGACTGCAAAAGGATAGGTAATGGTTATAGTTTGGAGGGCGGTGGGCGGCATGTGGCTTTGATTAGCAAATAATTGGCAACCGACGCATCACTGGACTAAGTCCTGAGTGTCTGCCCGGGCCGCCGGCCAATAAAATCCGGTACGGAAGGCCTTGCTCACAAGGGGTCAGGCTGCGGCGTGGTGCCCGCCGAGTCCGGCGTGAATTTCAGCCAGAAGGTTCCGCCCTTCCTCTTCGGAGATACACCTTTGAAGGACTCCGGTGGTGCTTTTCTTATAAAGCTCTCCTTCGTGGACTTTATAGGCTTTAGATCGCCGCACTATGCAGCGTGCCTCATTTTGGTCCTCGGGAAGTTCCTGCCTAGTTAAGTAGGCTAAGAATGGTTCTGTACACGGGGAAATTACTGCCATTATTACGTGGGCTGAGGGTGTGACTTCGTTGGCGGAGTCTTCCGTTGTGTTAGAGTGTTCGGGGTCAGGTGATTCGGCCAGGTCCGGATTGTTATTTCCGGATTCCCCTTCCCACTGTACGGATGGCTTGAATAGCCTTTCCAGGAAAATGTTGGGGGGGACTGCATCGCGCTTTGCGCCGATGCGTGCCAAGACGTCTGCTGCCTGATTGTTTTCCCGGGCTATATGGTGAAATTCCAGCCCTTCGAACCGAGCTGACATATTTAGGACGGCGTTGCGATAAGCTGTCATTTTCGGATTTTTGGCATCAAAGTCTCCGTTTATTTGGGATATCGCGAGGTTCGAATCCCCACGCACCTCTAGGCGTTGAATGCCCATGGAGACTGCCATCCGGAGGCCATGTAGAAGGGCCTCGTATTCGGCTGCATTGTTGGAGTCTGTATACATTATCTGGAGTACATATTGGACTGTATCTCCTGTTGGGGACGTCAGGACAACGCCAGCCCCCAGACCCGCCAGCATTTTGGAGCCGTCGAAGTGCATGGTCCAGTTGGAATATGTGTCGTACTCTTTAGGGAGTTTGGCTTTAGTCCATTCAGCGACAAAGTCGGCCAAGGCTTGCGACTTGATGGCTCGCCGTGGCTTACATGTTATGTCGAACGGGAGGAGCTCAATGGCCCATTTGGCAATCCGGCCCGTTGCGTCGCGGTTGTTTATGATATCGTTAAGAGGTACTTTGGAGGCTACTGTTATCGAACACTCTTGAAAGTAGTGTCGTAGCTTCCGGGATGCCATGAACACTGCGTATGCTATCTTTTGGTAATGCAGGTACCGGGACTTGCATGGAGTGAGGACAGTGGACACGTAGTAGACATGTTTCTGGACAGGGAATTTGTGTCCGTCTGTTTCTCATTCGACGACGAGGACTGCGCTTACAACTTGGTGAGTTGCCGCGATGTATAACAACATTGGTTCGCCGATGTTAGGCGCGGCCAGGACCGGGTTTGTTGCCAGTATGGCTTTTATTTCTTCGAGTCCGGCCGTGGCGGCATCCGTCCACTCGAAGTGTTCGGTGCGCCGGAGGAGGCGGTAAAGGGGTAATGCCTTTTCCCCCAAGCGGGAGATGAAGCGGCTTAGAGCCGCCACGCATCCAGTCAATTTTTGTATTTTCTTGAGATCTTTTGGAATATCCAATTGTGACAGAGCTCGGATCTTGGCTGGGTTTGCTTCAATTCCTCTACCAGATACGATGAAGCCCAAGAGCTTTCCGGCTGGTACGCCGAAAACGCATTTTTTTGGGTTAAGCCTAATGTCATATGTTTAGAGGTTATCGAACGTGAGACTCAAGTCATCTATTAGAGTTTCGACATGCTTGGTTTTGATGACCACATCATCCACGTATGCTTCAACCGTTTTGCCGATCTGGTTGGCTAGACATGTCTGAATCATGCGCTGATATATTGCGCCAGCGTTTTTGAGCCCGAAGGGCATTGTGTTGAAGTAGAATGGGCCGTATGGGGTGATGAATGCTGTTGCGGCTTGGTCTGACTCTGCCATCTTGATTTGGTGGTAGCCAGAGTATGCGTCGAGGAAACACAATGAATCGTGTCCTGCGGTGGCATCGATGATTTGATCAATGCGGGGGAGGGGAAGGGATCCTTTGGGCAGGCCTTATTTAGGTCTTTGAAATCGACGCATAGGTGCCAGGATTTTTCCTTCTTTGGTACCATCACCGGGTTTGCTAGCCAGTCCGGATGTTTGATATCTCTGATGAATCCGGCTTCTAGTAGTTTGGCTAGCTCCTCTCCCATGGCTTGTCTCTTAGGTTCGGAGAAACGCCGAAGAGCCTGCTTAACAGGCTTGAATCCTTTTAGGATGTTCAGGCTATGCTCGGTCAGCCTGCGTGGGATTCCTGGCATGTCTGAAGGGTGCCAGGCAAAAATGTCCCAATTTTCGCGTAGGAATTCTCTTAGTGCGGCGTCTACATCAAGTTTTAGTTGTGCCCCGATGGAGGCTGTTTTTGTAGTGTCCGTTGGATGGACTTGGAACTTGACTATTTTGTCTGCCGGCTTGAAGGAGGTGGACTTGGATCTTTTGTCGAGTATCACGTCGTCCCTATCCACGGTGGAGTGCAATGCAGTTAGTTCCTCGGCTGCTAGGGCTTCGGATAATGCCTCGAGGGCCAGTGCGGCTGTCTTGTTTTCGGCGCGGAGCACTGTGTCCGGATCACTAGCAAGAGTGATGATTCCGTTGGGTCCGGGCATTTTGAGCTTCATGTACCCGTAATGGGGTATAGCTTGAAAAATTGTGAATGCTTCTCGCCCTAACAGAGCGTGGTATCCGCTGTTGAACAGGGCCACTTGCAATGTGACCTCCTCGGATCTGTAATTATCCGGCGTGCCGAACACCACATCCAGTGTGATTTTTCTTGTACAGCAAGCTTCCCGACTGGGGATTATTCCTCTAAAGGTTGTGTTGCTTCACTCAATGTGGCTCCAGTCTATTTCCATTTTTCGTAGGGTTTCCTCATAGATGAGGTTCAATCCGTTGCCACCGTCCATGAGTACCTTGGTAAGCCGAAAGCTGTCCACTATCGGACTGAGGACCAGTGCGGCTGGTGCTCGGGCTGTCCGGAATTTAGGTTCGTCACTGGTATTAAAGGTAATAGCCGTGTCACTCCATGGGTTTATTGTCACTACCTGGTAGACTTCGGTAAGGCTGCGGAGCGTTCGTTTCCTCGCATTATTTGATGCGAAAGTCTCGAAGACTGTTGACACCGTGCTGGCGTTCCTGGGGTGGTGCTCTGCGGATTCTGGAGTTAGAAGCTCCTCGCCACTTCTGGCCACCTGCCGGAGTATCCGACATGCTCTAAGGCTGTGAGTTGGTGTGGCGCCCTCTGTACTATGAATTTTACAGGGTCCATTGAGCCATACCTCCATTACGGTTCCATACCCTATAGAGGGTTTTTATTTTTTGTTGTTTGGCCCAGGTGCCTGGCGATAATGCGCTCTTTTGTTTCGGACTGGGATTGTATTCAGGGTCGGATTGTCCCAGAATTTTGTTTCAGTTTTCCGAACACTTTCTGTCGCACGGTACTTTCATACTATGGATGCCAAGTCGGCGCAGCGTGTAATTTCACGGCGACTTATGGCGTTGAGGATTCCGATGTCCGTGCAGTTGTTGCAGAAGAATGAAATTGCATCCCCCTCGCGGCAGTCCTTTATCCTGTTCATAACCAGGAGGAATCTGGCCCAGCAATGGTGTACTGTTTCTCTGGGCTCTTGCCGAATTTGGGATAGATCCCTTATATTTGGGTGGGCGGGTGGATTTAAATCCGGAACCTCGCCCGATCTAAGACTCAGGGGCCAAGAAATTTCCGAACTCAGAAGCTTGGGTTCTTGGACGTTATCCAATGAATCAGGCCCGCTGCCTGACTTTAGGTTCATGGCTTGAGTGACGTCCTCCCCTCCGCGGATGTCCGGCTTGGAGGGATCAGGAATTCGGACACATCTGGTCCTTAGGATGGGTGAAGATTCGCCGCATTGTTCCTCCACCACTTCAACGTGGTGGGTGACCTGGGGAGAGTCAATCTCTCTCGGATCGGGTTTAAGCCCAATCTGGCCGTAGTCTGTAGCGACTCCCAGGGCGGCGATGCGATCCAAGAGCTCGTTTAAGGAAGAGAGCTCCATCGGATCTAACTGCTCGGCAAGTTCCCAGCTGATGTGGAGATTGCTTTCGATGACCCGAGAGGTCATCGTCGGCGCGGCGGCCGAACAGGCGGTCATTAAAAAACTGCCTAGCCGGAGAGTTTGGCCGACAGCCAAAGCTCCTTTAGCAACAGCGCCGTCTTTAAAGATGGGGTGTGTAATCCTTCCTGACGGTGACGACACAGAGGAACTCTCAATGAAAGCACCAATGTCGGTGTCAAAACTGGCGGATCTCGGGTAGGGGGTCCCGAACTATGCGTCTAGGCGGATGGTAACAGGAGACAAGGGACACGATGTTTTTACCCAGGTTCGGGACCTCTCGATGGAGGTAAAACCCTACTCCTGCTTGATTAATATTGATGATATGGGTAGTACAAGAGTTGATCTACCACGAGATCAGAGAGGCTAAACCCTAGAAGCTAGCCTATGGTATGATTGTTGTTCGTCCTATGGACTAAAACTCTCCGGTTTATATAGATACCGGAGAGGGCTAGGGTTACACAGAGTCGGTTACAATGGGAGGAGATCTTCATATCGCATTGCCAAGCTTGCCTTCCACGCCAAGGAAAGTCCTATCCGGACACGGGACGAAATCTTCAATCTTGTATCTTCATAGTCCGGGAGTCCGACCAAAGGTCATAGTGTGGCCATCCGGACACCCCCTAATCCAGGACTCCCTCAGAGAGGGAGAGGGAGAGGGTGCTGTAAGCCCTCTCCTTGTCCTGCGAACCACCACGCGCGTGGGCGAGGGAGAGGCGTAGTAAGCAAGCTTCTCCACGTTCGACGAGTTGACGGGACACATCAAAGCAGTACTAGTACTAGTAGTCCATACTGCGTCCTTTTCGATTAACATGGATTAATTTGAAATGAGAAAAATAAACTGGCGGTCAACGTATGTACCAATACACTCTTTACAGTCACTATATATAGTTTTGCGGTGATTATACAATCACTAGCTCATCGTAGAGCACCGTATTGCACACTACTGACCGACCACATAGTCAACGTGGCACTTTGTTGACTGGTTAAATTGTTACCTGGTTTCTGGGTCCCACCTCTTAGTTGGCAGAGCAAAGAAATCAGTTAAACAAAACTTTACGCAGTCGCGACATGAGTCCAACGCTTGCGCACGAACCGCCCTGGCTGTGTATGTGAGTGCATTCACGGGTACTCCCTCGGTCTTCCAACAAAGAGTGTACATCGACTATAAAACAAAGAGTGTAGTACATGATGTACATCTACACTTCCAATGCATTTAGCCTTTAATCTAAATCGATATTGATTGACTAATGCACCACCTTGTGCTGTAGCTATAGGCTACATGTCTATCCTTAATTACAGCATGCAACAGCCTTCATTTAATCTTCTTCTCTCAATGGTCGCATGCACACATAAGTCTGCTACTTTTGGGTGTTAATTATGCCCTAGTCAATGTGTAAATCTCTAAATGTACAGTCTTTCACGGACGTAGGGAGTAGGTTGAGCACTTGAGCGTGAGCGCGTGTGTTGCATCGTGTGCTGTGTGCCGCATGGGTGCGTGAGTGTTGCGTCCATGTGTACATGTGAGTGTTGCATGTTGCATGCATGGGGCTTACTCCCTCCCATTAACATGTTCATATTTCAAGCTTCCTCTGTTCCCTCCATATGGTGATACTCCCTCTGTTCCCAAATACGGAGTAAAAGCCTCCCTCTGTTCCCAAATATGGAGTATTTGTCTTTATACAGATTTCAACAAGTGAAGTGAGCGTAGAGGCATAGGGATACTGTAGAAAGGAAGTCCTCGCGATCCATTATTCCCCATCTCGGTCAGAGAGAACTATTCAACTAGTCTTCGCAGTGAAGTGACAATACACGCTGCAGCAGATGGGACACGTAATTAATAAGCTGAACCAGCGTGTTGGTGTTACTAAATCAGCCTTACCTAGTACTGCCATCATGTTTGCCAGTAGAGCACGCTTCCGCAAATACGCCTACGCACCTCTGTCCTCCATTAGCTGACATATGGGCCCTCTTGTGGTAGACCCACATGTCATCAGTGTAACTATTTACACTCCGAAGGACGGTATATCCTGGTAGTAGTACTAGTACAATTGAGATTTAATGCAGTTTCTTCCGCGTCTTCCACTCTTCTTCCTCCTCTCTTCCCCATCGTTGGCCGCACACCATTTACCCCCGCTCACTGCTCGCCCGCCTGCGCCATCTTCCTTGGTAGCTCACGCGTACCATATCCCCCCGCTCACTGCTCGGCCACACGAGGAGAAGCTTCTTCGCTCGCCCGCCCGAATCCACTTCCTCGCTGGCTTGCAGGCACCGAAAACCCCAATGGAAGAACCAACTAACACGCAGCACCGCGATTGGAATTCCCTCCCCGATGTTCTCTTGGAGCAGATCTGTAATCGTGTGGATCTACTCAGCACCATCCGTCTGGCTGCATGCTTGATATGAGAACAATAGTAGTAAGTGCTATGGTAGAATATGAGTAGGCTCTGTCATAGTAGCTGTTTTTTTCTCATTGTTACATGATGTTTGAACCATGACATATTGCTAGAATATGAAAGCCATTGGCTTATTTTTTTAACTTGGGTATGATTATGACCATGACATTGCAATTCTCTCTCTATGATATGTGTCACTATTATAATAATCTTAATTCCACACATACTCTAAACATGATTGTTTATTTTTGTCCTTTTGGTCTCCAATTTGAATTGTTGCAGCAGATGCAAATGCGCTGGCCTTCATGATTCCAGGACCTGGAATCATACCAGCCGATGGGTGGTGGTTTATCGCTCATTTAGCTGATGGCGGCCATTTGATGCTCATTCGCATGTACCAAATTGACCAAACCATTACATAAAACCACATGCAGTACAATGCGTGGGGCGTTCGTGACATTGATGGCTATGGCTGCTTCGTGTTCGAGAAAGATCCTAGCTCCGTTGGGCCAGGCATATTCAACTGGAGGCGGGTTTACAGCCTCGGCAACCACTCCTTGTTCCTCAGGCTCAATTATCCGATCATCCAACCAATCATCAATCATATCACCGGCGATGATTACCGTGCTATGCAACTTCCATTCGCGAGGGGGGACTTTGTTTATAGATCATACCATGGGTTTCATGAATCACCATATCTAGAGATTCATCGAAATAGCTTGTTTCTAGATAATCTTCAGTGTGTGAAAGGCATCAAGCTTCCATGCGATGGATGGCTTTTGCAAACCCGACATGCGGTGATGTGGTTCATGCCAACAGCAAATATGCACAACTTGATTCGTGCTGATATCTAGACTGAGCCATGTATTCTGCTGCTGTAGCACGACCTTATTTTGTTGGATATTATGTACTGTTGTTAGTTTAAAGCACTCCTCTGGTTTGAAGGATAGATACCTTCCTGGGATCAAGGGGATCAAGTGCATCCTAACTCACCTACGTAGGATGTACTGATAATGATGATGGAGATGATGTGCAGAAGCCATATATATATATATATATATATATATATATTAGTTAGGCTTCAAGTGCGTACTTGTTAGTTAAACCTATGTATAAATTGTGACACTAAATATGACTAGTAAGTAGTACAGTAGCAGTACTAGTATACGTCGGTCAAATTATTCATCATGTCGACACATTGAATTGATGTGACAATACGCTGCACGTGAGGTGACACAAGAATCCCGGCGGCATGTTCGGGTATTCTGGACTTCAGATTTGGAGTACCATTTATCTGTCGAAATCTTTCATCATTCACTTAAAACAGTCGATTGATCATACATTGAGTACCATATAACTGGAATTACCGATGCAAGTCGAAGAAGGATTGGCCGGTGCTGCCGGCTGGCGTCAAGTTCGATCCCACGGATCAGGAGCTAATCGAGCAACTTGAGGCCAAAGTGAGTGCCGACAGCGCGAGATTTCAGTCTCTCAACGATTTATTCATACCAACCATCGACAGCGAGCACGTCATATGCTATACCCAACATGAGAAACTTCCATGTAAGACAGCGATCGGTCATCTACTTGCACAAACATATTCCTTTGTTCATAGCTCTATATTTCTTTTTAGACGCAGACCTGGTGAAGCAATTACAATTTGACAGTTAATAAAAAGTGAAACAAGTGACTGCAACATGCCAAAGATGTTATGAAAATGCCAACTATGTACACTAAAACCTGTATTCCACAATACTGCAGGTATCACACTGAGTGGACTAAGGAAGCATTTCTTCCAGCGCAATTCCAGGGCCTTCAAAAGGGGCAAGTGGATGCGTCGCAAGATACAGTCGGAGTGCAGCATGCATGTGATGTGGCATAAGACCGGCAATACCTTGCCGGTGATGGTCAATGGACGGCAGATGGGCAGCAAAAAAGGTTCTGGTGCTGCGCACCAACAAGAACTTCGACCAGCAGAGGACCAACTGGGTGATGCACCAGTACCACCTCGGGAACTTGGAGCAAGAGAAGGAGCGGGTGCTGGTCCTCTGCAAGATTTTCTACTAGACGAACACTAGGGCGACGAGTAAAAAGATTATACGTTAGTTTGTTATTGGTAGTTGTACTACCTTGTCGTCCACAAGTTGGTATTGTTGTTAACGATCTTTTGGTATGAACTTGCATTTGCTTCCAACCATCATGCCGAGGGTCAACGTGGATATAAAGCTGAATCATTTGTTTCGAAACGAATTTTCAAGCACCTGATTTTTATTTGATGGGTAGCATAAGCACCTGTCGTTTGAATTCCCAATTCTCCAATTTTTTCGAAACAAGTGCATGCACTTATTATCACGATGAAAAAACAATATCCCTGCTGCATCCCAGTTATCAGTCTGTACTTGCAGAATTCTCTCGTTTATTGAGCATGTATATTGTTTTTTAGGTCGAGCAAGTTTCAACTGGGCTGTAGACTACCCAGGGTTGGTTTTGTTTCTAACAGGCCCAGCCTATGACGACAACGGGGCACGAAGACCCAGCAGGTATCTACTGGCCTCTGGCCCACCAGCGTTAGTTATATTTTGTCTTACAACATCCGCATGCAGTTTTTTTTACTGAATCAAACACACAGCCCAGTTCTATTTTCCTCTTGAAACGCATGCCCTACATCCGTTTTCTAATCTCTACCTATAGTTTTACTAGTTCATATACACGTATCATTATATTGAAAACACATAAAATTCCCTTTTCATATTTACATCCTTATTTTTGTTGTTTTTTCCCACCCATCGCTGAATTTTTTACCACTGGTTTTCCCTTAAACCAACTCAATTGTCCCACCTCTTATTTGCTTACAAAAACAAAATGATTTTTTGGCAAATCAAGAAGTTCTGAAAAAAATGTTTATCATTTCGGGATTACAACAGTTCGAACTCCACCAAAATATGCAAAATAAGGTTGAACTTTTTGACCGTGGTCCTGGGCAGAAAATGGGCTGTAATAAATTACTTAAGAATTAGCAAATGGGCTGCAAATTATAAAAAATAGCAAATGGGATTTATGTTGTCTGCCACAGATTTGGAGGCTGACTTGTGGTCCTACTAAGTTCACGCGTACACAAGGTTTCTCAAAAAAGAAACTTAGTCAACAATCGACTCTACCAGCGTCAGACCGTTAGATGTCAATCTAACGGCAATCGTGCTTCTTCAGTCTCTGATCTTCCTGCCCTAGCCGCCCAAACCAGCACGGTCGGAACCGCCTGCTCTCGCCTCCCGTGGCCGGCTGTGCTGCCGGGTAGGCCTCATGGCCCCATCATACTCGCATCCCTGGCCTGTCTATCCCTCTAATCACCCACACCTCCTGTTATTTTCCGGCAACGGCAGCCGAACCAGTCAACCCTCGTACTCTCCACCACGTGGGCAGCCACTACCGTGTCTTCCCCGACTCCGTGTCATTCCCTTCGTAGGCCTTGCCGTCGTCCACCACCCTAGTGCTCTCGGCGCGGCGTGGTCAACGATGTCCATCCAACGGCCGTAGTGCTTCTTCAACCTCTGGTCTTCTTGCTCCAGCCACCCAAAGCAGCGCCGGTCGTGCCGCATGCTCCTGCCTCCCTTGGCCGGCTGTGCTACCGCGGAGGCCTCACCGCCCCCATACTACTCCCACCGCTGGCCAGGCCATCCCTCCACTCACCCACTCCCCCTGTTATTCTGTGGTGATGGCAGCCTCACACCGCAGCCGAACTAGTGAACCCTCGTACTCCTCTCCGCGTGGGCATCCACTGCCGCGTCTTCCCATGATCCGCGTCGTCCCCTTCCTAGGCGTCACCGTCGTCCACGGCTGTGGTGCTCTCGGTGCGGCGTGGTCAATGTGGTCAATGACCGACTTCCATCGGAAGAGTACTGTACATGGAGAGGCTGACAGCTGGGTCCACGACAGCCGCAAGGAAGTGCCTCCTTATTACGCACAAAATAATTATTCCTCAACCTGACAGCAGGGATCCACTGGACGGGCCACCAGTATTTCATGAAAAAAACATTTCCCCCCTGACTGCTGGGACCCACCGGACGGGCCACCATATTTCACAAAAAAAATGTTTCCCCCTGACTGCTGGGACCCACCAGACGGACCACCGTATTTTGCGAAAAAAAGTTCCCCCCGCTGTCAGCTAGGACCCACCGGAAGGGCCTCCTTATTATGCACAAAAAAATGAATACTCCCCCTGCTAGCTGGGACCCACCATAGTGGTAGGCTGACTTGTGGGTCTACTAAGTTGACGGGGATGGAGGGCATTGTCAACTTAGTCAATATGAACGATTCTAGTTCCAGTGACCGTACGATGTCCATCCAACGATTGTCGTGCTTCTTCAATCTCTGCTCTTCCTGCTCCAGCCGCTCAAACAAGCGCCGGTGGGACTGCCTGCTCCCTCCTCCCCGCGGCCGACTGTGCTGCCGCGCAGGCCTCACCGCCCCACCGTACTCCCATCGCTGGCCTAGCCATCCCTCTACTCACCCACACCTGCTGTTATTCTGCTGCGATGATAGACGAACCAGTAAACCCTCGTATAGTCGTACTCCCATCCGCATGGGAAACAACTGCCGAGTCTTCCCTACCTCCGTGTCGTTCCCTTCCTAGGCCTCGCCGTCGTCCACCGCCCTGGTGCTCTCAGTGCGGCCTGGTCAACATGGTCAATGACCGACATGCATCTGAAGTGGCCTGTACGTGTAGAGGCCGACAGCTGGGTCCACGGCCGCACACAAGGAAATGCCTCCTTATTACGCGCAAAATAATGATTCCTCCACCTAACATTAGGGACCCACCGAAAGGGCCTCTGTATTTCGCAAAAAAACGTTACCGCCGCTAACAGCTCGGACCCACCAGCTATATCTTCGCACGCAAGGAGGTACCTCCTTATTACGCACAAAAAAATGAATACTCCCCCTGTTAGCTGGACCCAGTATAGTGGCAGGCTGACTTGTGGGCGTACTAAGTTGACGGGGACGGAGGGCTTTGTCAACTTAGTAAATATGCACGATTCTAGCTCCAGTGACCTATGATGTCCATCCAATGGCTGTAGTGCTTCTTCAACCTCTGGTCTTCTTTCTCCAGCCGCCCAAACTAGCGTCGGTCGTGCCTCGTGCTCCTGCCTCCCGTGGCTGGCTGTGATGTGGCGGAGGCCTCACCGCCCCCTACTACTCCCACCACTGGCCAGGCCATCCCTCTACTCACCCACACCCCATGTTATTCTGCGGTGACGGTAGCCTCACACCGCAGCGAACCGGTGAACCCTCGTACTCCTCTACGCGTGGGCATCTACTGCCGCGTCTTCCCCGGCTCCGCGTCGTCCCCTTCCTAGGCCTCGTCGTCGTCCACCGCCCTGGTGCTCTCGGCACGGCGTGGTCAATGTGGTCAAGGAACGGCTTCCATCGGAAGTGGAGTGTACGTGGAGAGGCTGACAGCTAGGTCCATGGCTGCAGCAAGGAGGTGCCTCCTTATTACGCGCAGAATAATTATTCCTCCACCTGACAGCGGGGACCCACCGGACGGGCCACCGTATTTGGCAAAAAAAACGTTTCCCCCTGACTGCTGGGACCCACCAGCTACATCTTCGCATGCAAGGAAGTGCGTCCGAAAAAAAACAATTCGCCCCCTGACTGCTGGGACCCAACAGCTACATCTTTGCACGCAAGGAAGTGCTTGACAGTCGGGACCCACCTGGTCGAAGCGTACGTAGAATTGTCATTCTGGTTGCAACGTGTACGTACATACATACTGGTGGATGTAGAGGCGCGCATGTGTCGTAGTAGAGGCTCCCACGTGTCGTAGTAGAGGCGCGTATGTGTCGTAGTAGAGGCTCGCACGTAGCATGTAACATACGTACAACGGCCAGTGCACAAGAAAGAAAATATGGCCACGTGTGTGTACATACGGGCGGGGTCTTGAATGCCTACTCGTGCATATGTACGGCCAGGGCTCATGTACATGGCTGGGTCGGAACGGAGAAACAACGTCGTCGTCGTGTTCATGGGTAGCCAACCGGCTGGGTCAGAACGGAATGCGTCGTCGTATTCATCGGGAGGGCTTGGGCGGAACAGGCGATGGAAACGAGGCCTAGCGTACCACAGAACGGAGGAAACGGCCTTGTGTTCGACCGGCCACATTCGAAACAGGATCCTATTCATTGGGAGGGGTGTGGCGTACCGCAAAACGGAGGAAATGGACCTCATACGGTCGAAAAGGGGGTCCTATTGATTGGGAGGGGTGTGGCGTATCGCAAAACGGTCCAACCAGACTTGTGTTGAGGCGCTACGGTCAAAACGTGGGTCCTATTGATCGGGAGGGGTGTGGCGTACCGCAAAACGGATGAAACGAGCTTGTGTTGGAGTGCTACGGTCAAAATGGGGGTCCTGTTCATCGGGAAGGGTGTGGCATACCGCAAAACGGGACTCCACAGGATACTGCTCATCTCCACCGTCGACCTCCTCCAGCCTCCACGGGCTACCGTCGACCTCCTCCTGCCTCCACGGGCTCCTATTCATCCAGCCTCCACCGCGCGCTACTCTACCGGCTAATGTTCAACTACCCATCCACGGGCGCCCCTCCATCGTCTATTGTTCATCCAGCCCTCCACGGGGTCGTCCTGTTCATCCAGCCCTCCACTCCACGGGGTCCTGTTCATCTAGCCCCAACCGGCTCGATCGACCGGGGTCCTGTTCATCCAGAGGCAACGCCACCGCTCACTATTCATCCAGCCCCCCGCAACGCTCACTGTTCATCCAGAGAGCCAGCATCGATCGGCTTCAGTTAGCAGCAGTAGCGAAGGAATCACTTGATCGGGTTCAATTAACAGCCATCGATCAATCGCTCGGGTTCAGTAACGCATAGCCTGCAGTGCAATCGCTCGGGTTCAGTTAGAGCCCAACGCCCTCGCTCGGGTTCAGTTAGAGCCAACGCCTCACACACATGCACATACGTGTACGAGAGAAACGTGCATCGCTCAGCCCCCGACCACCCACCATAACCGGGAACTCCCCGAAATTTTCCTCGCCCTCGCTTCTACAACGGTTTTTTCCATCATGGACGGCCCAAAGAATGTCATGCAGCTGCGTCTCCGGCCTGCCCAGGACAGAAAGCCCATTTTCTATCATGATTTTTTGTCATAGAAGTACGAGCCCACCACATCTATGATGATATCGGGTTTTGTCACAATTATTGTCATAGAAGTGTCATAAGTATGACAGAAAAAAATTCGTTCGGCCCAAAATGTCACGGATGTGTCTTTTTTTTGTAGTGAAAAGTGTCATGATCTTCATTATTAGAGCATTGTCCCATGTGAGGAAAGGATGATGGAGACTATGATTCCCCCACAAGTCGGGATGAGACTCCGGATGAAAAATAAAAAAGAAAAGAAAAAAGAAGAGGCCATAAAAGAAGAGAAGGCCCAAATAAAAAAAGATAGAAAAAGAGAGAAGGGACAATGTTACTATCCTTTTTCCATACTTGTGCTTCAAAGTAGCACCATGATCTTCATGATAGAGAGTCTCCTATGTTGTCACTTTCATATACTAGTGGGAATTTTACATTACAGAACTTGGGTTGTATATTCCAACGAAGGGCTTCCTCAAAATGCCCTAGGTCTTCGTGAGCAAGCGAGTTGGATGCACACCCACTTAGTTTCTTTTTGAACTTTCATACACTTCTAGCTCTAGTGCATCCGTTGCATGGCAATCCCTACTCACTCGCATTGATATCTATTGATGGGCATCTTCATAGCCTGTTTATACGCCTTGATGTGAGACTATCTTCCTCTTTTTGTCTTCTCCACAACCACCATTCTATTCCACCTATAGTGCTATGTCCATGGCTCACGCTCATGTATTGAGTGAAAGTTGAAAAAGTTTGAAAATACAAACGTATGAAACAATTGCTTGGCTGAAACAGGGGTTGTGCAAGATTTAAATATTTTGTGTGGTGAAGATAGAGCATAGCCAGACTCTTATGATTTTTTAGGGATAGCTTTCTTTGGCCATGTTATTTTGAGAAGACGTGATTGCTTTGTTAGTATGCTTGAAGTATTATTATTTTTATGTCAATATTAAGCTTTTGTTTTGAATCTTTCGGATCTAAACATTCATGTCACAATAAAGAAAATTACATTGATAAATGTGCTAGGTAGCATCCCCCATCGAAAATTCTGTTTTTATCATTTAAGTACTCGAGGACGAGCAAGAATTAAGCTTGGATATGCTTGATACATCTCCAACGTATCTATAATTTTTTATTGTTCCATGCTATTATATTATCTGTTTTGGATGTTGAATAGGCATTTATATGCTATTTTATGTTATTTTTGGGACTAACCTATTAACCGAGGGCCCACTGCCAGTTTCTGTGTTTTTGCCTATTTTAGAGTTTCGCAGAAAAGGAATACCAAACGGAGTCCAAACGGAATGAAACCTTCTCAATGATCTTTCTTGGACCGAAAGGAAACCAGAAGACTTGGAAATGAAGTCAGAGACACAACGAGGCGGCCACGAGGGAGGAGGGCGCGCCCCCTACCTCGTGGGCCCCTTGTAGCTCCCCTGACCTAGTTCCTTCGCCTATATATACTCTTATACCCTGAAAACATCCAGGAGAGCCACGAAACCACTTTTCCACCGACACAACCTTATGTACCCGTGATATCCCATCTAGGGACCTTTTCTAGTGTCCTATCGGAGGGGAATTCGATCATGGAGGGCTTCTACATCAACACCATTACATCTCTGATGAAGCGTGAGTAGTTTATCACAGACCTTCGGCTCCATAGTTATTAGCTAGATGGCTTCTTCTCTCTCTTTGATTCTCAATACCATGTTCTCCTTGATGTCCTTGGAGATCTAATCGATGTAACATTCTTTTGTGGTGTGTTTTCCAAGATCTGATGAATTGTGGATTTATGATCAGATTATCTATGAATATTTTTTGGTTCTTCTCTGAATTCTTATATGCATGATTTGATATCTTTGCAAGTCTCTTTGAATTATTGGTTTAGTTTGGCCTACTAGATTGATCTTTCTTGTAATGGAAGAAGTGCTTAGCTTTGGATTCAATCTTGCGGTGTCCTTTCCCAGTGATAGTAGGGGCAGCAAGGCACGTATTGTATTATGGCCATCGCGGATATAAAGATGGGGTTTTCATCATATTGCTTCAGTTAGTTCCTCTACATCATGTCATCTTACTTAATGCGTTACTCCGTTCTTTATGAACTTAATACTCTAGATGCATGCTAGATAGCGATCGATGTGTGGAGTAATAGTAGTAGATACAGGCAGGAGTCGGTATACTTGACACGGATGTGATGCCTATGTTCATGATCATTGGCTTAGATATCATCATAACTATGCGTTTTTCTATAAATTGCTCGCCAGTAATTCGTTCACCCCCCATAATATTTGCTATCTTAAGAGAAGCTACTAGTGAAACGTATGGCCCCCAGGTCTCTTTTCCATTATATTGAATCTCGTTTACATCTTGCTAGTTTCCGATCTACTATTTTGCAATATTTTACTTTCCGATCTATAAACCAAAAATACCAAAAATATTTACTTTACCATTTATCTATTTCTATCAGATCTCACTTTTGCAGTGATCGTGAAGGGATTGATAACCCCTTTATCGCGTTGGGTGCAAGTTGTTAATTGTTTGTGCAGGTATTCGGTGACTTGTGCGTTGTCTCCTACTCGATTGATACCTTGGTTCCCAAAACTGAGGGAAATACTTACGCTACTTTGCTGCATCACCCTTTCCTCTTCAAGGGAAAACCAACGCAAGCTCAAAAGGTAGCAACCCCGAGGACACATGTACGTTTTCTAGCCATTTTGGTGCACTGGAGCATGTATTTTTAGTTCGGGTTTGAATTATGGACATTAAATGCCTAGAAAACTTAAAAAATGTCAAATGAACCCTGAATAATTTCGAAGGTCGGCGTGAATCTCCCATTGTTCCATCTTACGTGTAGAAGAAAATACGAGGCTAGAAGAGGGAGCGATTATCATTTGGCAAACAAGGGAACACGTTTCCCTATCGAAACCACGAGGTTCTTGTGAGAGGCTCCGGTTTGAAAGAGGTTTGTAATAAAGCTTGGCCCAAATTGGCATTGTTTTTACCACGACATATATGTGCCATGACATGTCACCATGCCACCTTTGATG
This sequence comes from Triticum aestivum, assembly GCF_018294505.1. Lineage (NCBI taxonomy): Eukaryota > Viridiplantae > Streptophyta > Magnoliopsida > Poales > Poaceae > Triticum > Triticum aestivum. The sequence goes on from NC_057795.1 coordinate 98,937,963, forward strand.
ACTTTCTGGTGAGTTTTGGATTTATGGGGATTTAAAAACTGAGATTCCAAATGTTTGAGGATGAGCCAGGACACCGGTACAGTTGTAATTCATTCCCATTCCTGACATGGCATCTAAACATGCACCCAAGGACACATGTATAATTTTTCTAGCCATTTTGTTGAACTGGAGCATATATTTGTAGTTCAGATTTGAATTATGGACATTAAATTCCTAGGAAACTCAATTAGTGTATAAAAAGGCCAAATGAACCATGAATAAGTTTAAATTTGAGCATGGATATCCTGTCGTTCCATGTTGCCCGTCGAAGAAAATACAAGGCGAAAGAGGCAGTGATTATGTTTCGCCACAAAGGGGGAACACGTTTCCCTATCGGAACCACGATGCTTCTTTGAGGGAAGCTCTGGTTTGTATGAGGTTTGTAATAAAGCTTGGCCCAAATTGGACAATGTTTTTACCACGACATATATGTGCCATGATGTGACACCATGCCAACTTTCATGACTTTCTTATGAGTTTAAGATTTATGGGGATTTCAAAACCGAGATTCCAAATGTTTGAGGATGAGCCAGGACGTTGTTACAGTTGTAATTCATTCCCCTTCCTAGCATGGGACCTAAACATGCACCCAAGGACACATGTAAAAATTTTCAAGCCATTTTGGTGAACTGGAGCATGTATTTGAAGTTTAGATTTGAATTATGGACATTAAATGCCTAGGAAACTCAATTAGTGTATAAAAAGGCCAAATGAACCCTAAATAAGTTTAAATTTCAGGATGGATATCCTGTCGTTCCATGTTGCCCGTAGAAGAAAATCCAAGGCGAAAAGAGGCAGTGATTATGTTTCGCCCACAAGGGGAACACGTTTCCCTATCAGAACCACGAGGCTTCTTTGAGAGAAGCTCCAGTTTGTAAGAGGTTTGTAATAAAGCTTGGCCCAAATTGGACAATGATTTTACCACGACATATATGTGCCATGACATGACACCATACCAACTTTCATGACTTTCTGGTGAGTTTAGGATTTACTGGGATTTAAAAACCGAAATTCCAAATGTTTGAGGACGAGCCAGGACGCCGGTACAGTTGTAATTCGTTCCCATTCCTAGCATGGGACCTAAACATGCACCCAAGGACACATGTATAATTTTTCTAGCCATTTTGGTGAATTGGAGCATGTATTTGAAGTTCAGATTTGAATTATGGACATTAAATGCCTAGGAAACTCAATTAGTATATAAAAAGGCCAAACGAACCTTGAATAAGTTTAAATTTCAGCACGGATATCCTATCATTTCATGTTGCCCGTAGACAAAAATACAAGGAAAAAATAGGCAGTGATTATTGTTTTGCCCACAAGGGGGACACGTTTCCCTATCGGAACGATGAGGCTTCTTTGAGAGAAGCTCCGGTTTGTAAGAGGCTTGTAATAAAACTTGCGCCAAAATGGACGAAAAAAATTCCTTGACATATATGTGCCATGTCATGACACCATGCCAAGTTCCATGATTTTCGGGTGAGTTTTGGATTTACGGGGATTTAACAATCGAGATTCTTCTCGGGAAATGTTTTCGAATAGAACACGGTTCACTCACGAAAGCCGTGTGCCTACCAAACTGTGGCTGATGCCCCCTCCCCCTACTGTGCGTGCGATCTGAGTCGTGCGTTCTGATTGCCGAGAACCCAAACCCCACGGATCGTACGTCTGCACCGTTGGATAATCCCAGATCGAATGGCAGCCCTCTTCCCTTTCGACATCACATGCAGTACATGGGTAAGCACTGTGCGCATGCGTCGTGCTAGCTCACGCTTCCTTCTCTACTCCATTTTCTAAACAGGCTACCATTTCCCGCCACTCCTCTCATCGGTTTCCCGCCTCTTCTCCCATCGTTTTCCCGCTACTAGTGTCAGTGCTCATTGAAGGCTAGGCGGCGACACACTGGCCATGTAAATTTCGCACACAGTTTCTAAAAGCACAAATGTGCGTGATAGGAGGGAGTAGGTCCCATAGGGTGACCAGCGTGAAACGCCTTAAAGGTAAGGAGGCAATTCATATTAGCAAGCGGATGCTTCCCATCCGCTAGCCTTGTCGAATAGAACGTAGAAGTTAAGCGTGCCCGGGCTGGAGTAGTCCAAGGATGGGTGACCCGGTGGGGAGTTGCATATCTCAAGCTTCATTTATCTCTATAATGACCGTGTCATGGCGATTATATAAACCTTGGATCCTTGTTTTGCTAATTTGTAGACTGTGTTTTTATTGATTATTTTTAGCTCTAAAATAATTAAAGAATGATTGACTCTATAGTGACCTATCATGGCGATTATATAAACCTTTTTTAGGTCGCATGCAGGGCATAGGGGGCAGGGTGTTCTGATCAAGCATGTATCCCTTGTGCGGTTTATAGATGCTGCACATATCTGTGGGCTCCCCGAGGTATATATATTATCCTTTACCGACAATGAGGGGCCCCACACAATCTATCCCTTTGACCCAACAACGAGAAGGGTTTGACCATGATGGTTTCCTATTGATACTAGTAAGGTACACGTGAATTGCACGCATGAGATTTGGTAACCAAATTATGAATAAATACCACACTATAGCATGTAAGCTTTGAGTCATATATGCATGATGTAGATGTTCGTTTAATTCTTATAGTTCATCTCATTCAAAATCAATTAGTTTTATAAAAAAACTACTTTAATATTCATGGAATTGTGCATTTTAAAGCATAAAGTAAAAAACAAATAGTGACAATTCATTTAGAAAAAAAAGTTTGGGTAATTAAAATATGGAAGATTCTAGAACAAAGGAGAAGTGTTTGTGTTTTGAGGTTTGTGCATTATGCTTAAGTTCAACCATGGAGTCTTCTAGATTGTACATGTGGCAGAACCTGGTGGAACGTAGATGATATCCAACGGCCAGTAGTGCTCGGATTTGCCATCTATGTACCGTCGGATTGGCTTCATCCAACGACCAACTTTCAAAGTCATTCACACACTATATAGGGGTATAGATGTGTGCCATGCTAGACCAAATAAAGTTTGAGCGCATGCGTGGAATGCCCCCCTCCCCCCCCCACCTCGAAGTTGGGAAACCAAGACCGTACGTATTGAACCAGGCTCAGAGTCGGGTATGGTGTTTGATTTGTAATGTAGTTGGTGGCCCATCGAAGTTGTGCATTCGGGATTTAAACACGTCACACACCACCGCACCCATACATATCTTTGGGTTGCATGCAGTGTATACGAGGTCTTCTGATCGACCACGTCTCCCTTGTGCGGTTTTTTGTGATGACATGCATATCTATGGGCTCCCCGAGTGTATATATATATATATATATATATATATATATATATCCCTTTGACCGATAACGAGGGGTATGTGATACGTCTCCAACATATCTATAATTTTTGATTGGTCCATGCTATTATATTATCTATTTTGGATGTTTTATATGCATTAATATGCTACTTTATATGTTTTGGGACTAACCTATTAACCTAGAGCCCAGTGCCAGTTTCTGCTTTTTCCATGTTTTAGAGTTTCACAAAAAAGGATACCAAACGGAGTCCAAACGGAATAAAACTTTCACGATGACTTTTCTTGGACCAGAAGACACCCAAGAGACTTGGAGTGCAAGTCAGAAGAGCCATGAGGCGGCCACAAGGGTGGAGGGTGCGCCTCCCCGACCTTGTGGGCCCATCGGTGACCCCCTGACCTAGATCTTCCTCCTATATATTCTCAAATACCCCAAAAACTTCTGGGGGAGCCATGAAACCACTTTTCCACCGCTGCAACCTTCTATACCCATGAGATCCCATCTAAGGACCTTTTCCGGCGTCCTGCCGGAGGGGGATTCGATCACGGAGGGCTTCTACATCAACACCATTGCCTCTCTGATGAAGAGTGAGTAGTTTAACACAGACCTACGGGTCCATAGCTAGTCTCTTGATGGCTTCTTATCTCTCTTTGATTCTCAATACAAAGTTCTCCACAATGTTCTTGGAGATCTATTTGATGTAATATTCTTTTGCGGTGTGTTTGCTGAGATCCGATGAATTATGGATTTATGATCAGCTTATCTATGAATATTATTAGAATCTCCTATGAATTCTTATATGCATGATTTGATATATTTGCAAGTCTCTTTGAACTATCGATTTGGTTTGGCGAACTAGATTGGTTTTTCTTGCAATGGGAGAAGTGCTTAGCTTTTGGTTCAATCTTGTGGTGCTCGATCCTAGTGACAGAAGGGGAACCGACACGTATTGTATTGTTGCCATCGAGGATAAAAATATGGGGTTTTCATCATATTGTTTGAGTTAGTTCCTCTACATCATGTCATCTTGCCTAATGTGTTACTCTGTTCTTATTAACTTAATACTCTATATGCATGTTGGATAGCGTTTGATGTGTGGAGTAACAGTAGTAGATGCAGAATCGTTTCGGTCTACTTGATACAGATGTGATTCCTATATTCATGATCATTGCCTTAGATATCGTCATAACTTTGTGCATTTCTATCAATTGCTCGGCAGTAATTTGTTCTCCCACCGTAATAATTTCTATCTTGAGAGAAGCCTCTAGTGAAACCTATGGCCCCCGGGTCTATTTTCCATCATATAATCTTCTATTTTCCATCATACAAGTTTTCGATCTACAATTTTAGTTTCCTATTTACTTTATTTAAATTTTTTTACTTTCCATTCCATAAACCAAAAATACCAAAAACATTACTTTACTGTTATCTATCTCTATTAGATCTCACTTTGCAAATAACCGTGAAGGGATTGACAACCCCTTTATCGCGTTGGGTGCAAGTTGGTGTTTGTTTATGCAGGTATTTGGTGGCTTGTTGCGTTGTATCCTACTGGATTGATACCTTGGTTCTCAAAAGCTGAGGGAAATACTTACTCTATTTTGCTGCATCACCCTTTCATCTTCAAGGGAAAAACCAACGCAAGCTCAAGAGGTAGTAGGAAGAATTTCTGGCGCCGTTGTCGGGGAGATCTACGCCAAGCCGAGACATACCAAGTCCCCATCATAAATTCTCATCCCTCGCATTACATTATTCGCCATTCGCCTCTCGTTTTCCTCTCCCCCACTTCTAAAACGATTTTTGAAAAGATTTGCCATTTCTTCGCCCTTCTTTCGTTCGTCTTTTCATTTGCCCTTATGTCTTACTTGGTTTGTTTGCTTGTTTGGTTGGAATAATTGTGTATTTATTGCAAATCAGAGAACCTAAGGTTTATGGATCTTCATCCACTTGCTAATTTTTTAAGAGATCCAATTATGATGAACCATTGCTAGTGAATTGAGTGCACTAGATTATCTTTATGAGGTTTTGCTTGAAATCCGTGAATCTAAAAATTGTGACGAAGTGCTTTATGAAGTGATTCACGATAGATCTTTGAATAAAAAGCATGATTGCAATGATGTTATTATAAATTCTATTAATGCCAATTGTGTTAATGATATGCAAAACCCTAAGCTTGGGGATGCTAATTTTGCTATGTCTACTACTTGTTGCAATGATCATGATTGGGGTGATTCTTCTTATGATCTTGAAAATTTATTTAAGCCCTATGATGAATATGAGATTGATAATAATGTTTGCAATAATATTGAAAGTGGGTTTGGAAGAATGCCAACTTTATATCACACATATTTGGAGAATGTTCAATCTTATGAAATTTTTGGTAAAAGTGGGTTTGGAGAGGTCATGACTTTAGTTAATGTTAATCCCACTATTTTGGAAGAGTGTAAACTTCGCATGCATGTGGATCGTGTTGAGAATATGTTATGTGATAGATATTTTGTTGAATTTGCTTATGATCCTACATGTAATTATCATGAGAGAGGAGAATATGGTTGTAGAATTTTTCATGTTACTAAATTACCTCTCTTCATGTTGAGATTGCTATCATCCTTTTCTTGTTCCTTGCGTATGCTAGTTTTTGCTTGTCTTGATAATTTGTTTGCTTATAAAATACCTATTCATAGGAAGTATATTATACTTAAGTGTGTTTGTCACCTGTTTTATGATGCTCTCTTTGTGCTTCAATTCTTGTCTTTCATGTGAGCATCATTGAAATCTCAATGCCTAGCTCAAAAGGCTTTGAAGAAAATCGCTTGTTGGGAAACAACCCAATATTTTTCCTTGCTATTTTTGAATAAGTATTCCATCTAGCCTCTGGTTAGATGTGGTTTTATCTTTTAATTGGTGCTTGTGCCAAGTAATACCTTTGGGATAGCTTACGGTGATAGTTGATTTGATCTAGCTGAAAAACAAAAACTTTTACGCCTGCAAAAATAATTATCATAAATCACAGAAACATGATTTTAAGTTTATTCTTTTTGAAGAAGATTAATAAACAAATTGCTTAGGAATTCCTAATTTATAAGTATTTTTGGAGTTACATAAGTATTTGAAATATCCAGATTGCTACAGACTGCTCTGTTTTTGACAGATTCTGTTTTCGCGTGTTGTTTGCTAATTTTGATGAATCTATGGCTAGTATCGGGGGGTATGAACCATGGAAAAGTTGGAATACAGGAGATAATACACCAATATAAATAAAGAATGATTTCTCAACAGTACCAAAAGTGGTGATTTATTTTCTTATACTAACGGAGCTTACAAGATTTTCTGTTGGAGTTTTTTGTTGTGAAGTGTTCAAGTTTTGGGTAAGGATTTGATGGACTATGGAATAAGGAGTGGCAAGAGCCTAGGCTTGGGGATGCCCAAGGCACCTCAAGGTAATATTCAAGTACACCAAACACCTAAGCTTGGGGATGCTCCGGGAAGGCATCCCCTCTTTTGTCTTCGTCTATCGGTAACTTTACTTGAGGCTATATTTTTATTCACCACATGATATGTGTTTTGCTTGGAGCGTCTTGTATGATATGAGTCTTTGCTTTTTAGTTTGCCACAATCATCCTTGCTGTTCACACATTTTGAGAGAGACACACATGAATCGTGATTTATTAGAATGCTCTATGTGCTTCACTTACATTTTTTGAACTAGGCAATTTTGCTCTATGTGCTTCACATATATATTTTTTAGAGCACGGCGGTGGTTTTATTTTTAGAAAATGATGAAGTCTCGCACTTCACTTATATTATTTTGAGAGTCTCTAAATAGCATGGTAATTTGCTTCAGTTATAAAAATTAGTCCTAATATGATAGGCATCTGAGAGGGATATAAAAAAACTTTCATATAAAGTGCATTGAATAATATGAGAAGTTTGATTCTTTATGATTGTTTTGAGATATGAAGATGGTGATATTAGAGTCATGCTAGTGAGTAGTTGTGAATTTAATAAATACTTGTGTTAAGGTTTGTGAGTCCGGTAGCATGCACGTATGGTGATCCGTTATGTGATGAAGTCGGAGCATGATTTATTTATTGATTGTCTTCCTTATTAGTGGCGGACGGGGACGAGCGATGGTATTTTCCTACCAATCTATCCCCCTAGGAGCATGCGTGTAGTACTTTGTTTTGATGACTAATAGATTTTTGCAATAGGTATGTGAGTTCTTTATGACTAATGTTGAGTCCATGGATTATACACACTCTCACCGTTCCGCCATTGCTAGCCTCTCTAGTACCATGCAACTTTTGCCGGTACCATAAACCCACCATATACCTTCCTCAAAACAGCCACCATACCTACCTATTATGGCATTTCCATAGCCATTCTGATATATTGCCATGCAACTTTCCACCGTCCTATTTATTATGACACGCATCATCATTGTCATATTGCTTTGCATGATCATGTAGTTGATATTGTATTGGTGGCAAAGCCACCATTCATCATTTCTATACATGTCGCTCTTGATTCATTGCACATCCCGGTACACCGCCGGAGGCATTCACATAGAGTCATATTTGTTCTAAGTATCGAGTTGTAATTCTTGAGTTGTAAGTAAAAAAAAGTGTGATGATCTTCATTATTAGAGCATTGTCCCATGTGAGGAAAAGGATGATGGAGACTATGATTCCCCCACAAGTCGGGATGAGACTCCAGACAAAAAAATAGGCCAAAAAATGAGAGAAGGGGCAATGCTACTATCCTTTTACCACACTTGTGCTTTCAAAGTAGCACCATGATCTTCATGATAGAGAGTCTCCTATGATATCACTTTTATATACTAGTGGGAATTTTCATTATATAACTTGGCTTGTACATTCCAATGACGGGCTTCCTCAAAATGCCCTAGGTCTGAGCAAGCAAGTTGAATGCACACCAACTTAGTTTTTTTGAGCTTTCATAAACTTATAGCTCTAGTGCATCTGTTGCTTGGCAATCCCTACTCACTCACATTGATATCTATTAATGGGTATCTCCATAGCCCGTTGATACGCCTAGTTGATGTCAGACTATCTCCTTCTTTTTGTCTTCTCCACAACCACCGCCTATTCCAACTATAGTGCTATGTCCATGGCCCACGCTCAGGTATTGCGTGAAAGTTGAAAAAGTTTGAGAACATAAAAAGTATGAAACAATTGCTTGGCTTGTCATCAGGGTTGTGCATGATTTGAATATTTTGTGTGATGAAGATGGAGCATAGCCAGACTATATGATTTTGTAGGGATAAGCTTTCTTTGGCCATGTTAATTTGAGAAGACATAATTATTTTGTTAGTATGTTTGAAGTGTTATTGTTTTTATGTCAATATTAAACTTTTGTTTTGAATCATACGGATCTGAACATTCATGCCAAAATAGAGAGAATTACATGGATAAATATGTTAGCTAGCATTCCACAACAAAAATTCAGTTTTTATCATTTACCTACTCACGGACGAGCAGGAATTAAGCTTGGGATGCTTGATACGTCTCCAACGTATCTATAATTTTTTATTGTTCCATGCTATTATATTATCTGTTTTGGATGTTTTATATGCATTAATATGCTATTTTATATGATTTTTGGGACTAACCTATTAACCTAGAGCCCAGTGCCAGTTTCTATTTTTTCCTTGTTTTAGGGTTCCGCGATGATTTTTCTTGGACCAGAAGACACCCAAGAGACTTGGAGTGCAAGTCAAAAGAGTCACGAGGCAGCCACAAGGGTGGAGGGCGCTCCCCCCAACCTTGTGGGCCCCTCGGTGACCCCCTGACCTAGATCTTTCTCCTATGTATTCTCAAATACCCCCAAAACTTCCGGGGGAGCCACAAAACCACTTCTCCACTGCCGCAACCTTCTGTACCCATGAGATCCCATCTAGGGACCTTTTCCGGCGTCCTGCTCGAGGGGGATTCGATCAGGAGGGCTTCTACATCAACACCATTGCCTCTCTGATGAAGCATGAGTAGTTTACCACAGACCTACGAGTCCATAGCTAGTAGCTAGATGTCTTGTTCTCTCTCTTTGATTCTCAATACAAAGTTCTCCTTGATGTTCTTCGAGATCTATTCGATGTAATACACTTCTGCGGTGTGTTTGCCAAGATCCGATGAATTGTCGATTTATGATCAGCTTATCTATGAATATTATTTGAATCTCCTCTGAATTCTTATATGCATGATTTGATATCTTTGCAAGTCTCTTTGAACTATCGATTTGGTTTGGCCAACTAGATTAGTTTTACTTGCAATGGGGGAAGTGCTTAGCTTTGGGTTCAATCTTGCGGTGCTCGATCCTAGTGACAGAAGGGGAACCGACACATATTGTATTGTTGGCAACAAGGATAAAAAGATGGGGTTTTCAACATATGTTTGAGTTAATTCCTCAACATCATGTCATCTTGCCTAATGTGTTACTTTGTTCTTATGAACTTAATACTCTAGATGCATGATGGATTGCGGTCAATGTGTGGAGTAATAGTAGTAGATGCAGAATTGTTTCGGTCTACTTGATACGGATGTGATGCCTATATTCATGATCATTGCCTTAGATATCGTCATAACTTTGTGCTTTTCTATCAATTGCTCGGCAGTAATTTGTTCACCCACCGTAATAATTTCTATCTTGAGAGAAGCCTCTAGTGAAACCTATGGCCCCCGGGTCTATTTTCCATCATATAATCTTCTATTTTCCATCATACAAGTGTTCGACCTACAATTTTAGTTTCCTATTTACTTTCTTTAAAATCTTTTACTTTCCATTCGATAAACCAAAAATACCAAAACATTACATTACCGTTATCTATCTCTATCAGATCTCACTTTGCAAATAACCGTGAAGGGATTGACAACCCCTTTATCGTGTTGGGTGCAAGTTGGTGTTTGTTTATACAGGTATTCGGTGTCTTGTTGCGTTGTCTCCTACTGGATTGATACCTTGGTTCTCAAAAGGTGAGAGAAATACTTACTCTATTTTGCTGCATCACCCTTTCCTCTTCAAGGAAAAAACCAACGCAAGCTCAAAAGGTAGGGCCATGAATGGATTCCTCCTAGGTCGTGTTAGGGCTGGTCACCATCACATGTCGCTCAACCAAAGCTCGAGTTAATGCGTTGTCAGGATTCCCTCCCACATGCTCGGATTGTTGGGTTCAACCTACATCGTACCCTGCATATCTCGTCCTTAACTACCTTGCCTTCATTGTTGTTGTTTATATCGAGAGGTAGGCACCACATCTAAATTATACGTTATTCTATATTGAAAACACACATCACCCCTTCCCAACTGAAAGTGCGTTATATCGACTAGAGGGGGGCTGAATAGGTGATTTTTATGAATTCTTCACTGAGGAATTTGCCGGTGAGGAAATTCCTTAGCGAAGAACTACTAGCAGCGGAATAAGTACTCAGAAGTTAGCATAACAGGATACAGACTTAGTCATCATGATGAAATGAAGACAAGCACAGAGTACAGAAAGTGTAAACACAAGATAACACAAGATGAAGACAAACAAACTGAAGAAATTGAACTGAGGAAATTGAGAAAGTCTTCAGTCAAAGTCTTCAAACACAGATATGAACAATCACTCAACACAGTAATGAGGAAATGAAAGAGTTGAGGAAATAGAACCAGTAAGGTTGGTGAAGACAATGATTTGTTCGACTAGTTCCAACTGCTGACTTAGTTGTACGTCTGGTTGGAGCGGCTGAGTATTTAAACTCAAGGACACGCAGTCTCGGACACCCAGTCGCTGAGCACGCAGCTCAGGACACCAAGTCCTCACCGTATTCTCCTTGAGCTAAGATCACACAGATCTCGTCCAAAAACTCGTGGTAAGTCTTCAAGTGACTTCGAAACCTTCACAAACTCGGTCACTCGGCGATCCACAATTCCTCTTGGATGCTCTAGACCATGACGCCTAACCATCTGGAAGAAGCATAGTCTTCAAAGGTAACAAGCGTCGGATCCATGCAGGATCAATCTCTTCAGTGATGCTCAATCACTTTGGGGTTTGTAGGTGTTTGGGTTTTGGGATTTTCCTCACTCGATGATTTTCGCTCAAAGTCCTCGGAGGATGGGTTGCTCTCAAATGACAAGTGTCAGTTTCTCTCGGAGCAGCCAACCAGCTAGTGGTTGTAGGGGGCTGCTATTTATAGCCTAGGGTGCAGCCCGACATGATAAGACATAAATGCCCTTGTCTGATATGACCGTTAGGTGGATAAGATATTTTTGGACAGCTGGCGCGCAGCACAACAACAGTCAGAAATTTGACTCTCAAATTCCTCAGGGCTATCATGTTCCTCACTGTGTAGGCAATCCGCACTAGCGAATTCCTAACTCCTCAGTCAGAACAAATTCCTCAGTGACCAGAAGAACTTTGTCTCTGTCACTGAAGAAATGACTGAACTGTATGAGATTTCCAAAGGCTTCACTCAAAGGGTTTGGTAGGTGTAGGATTTTGAGTTGAGCATCACATGGAAAATTTTCCTTAGTATTTCCTCGACCCCCTTTAACAGTATGGTGATTCCTATGACTCAAGAAAGAGAAAAACAAAACTATGAAAATTAAAGTCTTCAAGCTTCATATTCCTCGCATGAATATCAAGTCTTCACGGATACACCAATTTCTTCACTTTCAAAGTCTTCATGATAGTCTTCATAATTACCAAAGTCTTCAGTCGAAGATATACATTTTTAGGGGTCGACTTTCTCTGTAAATATCAAACTCCTCATAGACTTATAGACCTGTGTACACTCACGAACACATTAGTCCCTTAACTTATAAGTCTTCAATACACCAAAATCACTAAGGGGTACTAGATGCCCTTACAATCTCCCCCTTTTTGGTGATTGATGACAATATAGGTTAAGTTTTCAACGGGGATAAACATGTGAAGTGTAAGTACTGATATTGAGGAATTTGATTTCAAGATATAGAAGAACTCCCCCTGAAGATGTGCATAGTGAGGAATTTGCTTTTGAAGCAATGCACACTTGAAGAGTTAAATCATGGAGATCTCCCCCTATATCTTGTAATTCATACACGCATTTGACATATAATATGAAGAATTTGAAATTCATGATGAAATATGGTGCCTGATGAAATTCAGCATGTGTGCAATAATATTAATGAGGAACAAGCATGCAGAATAACATAGCGAGAGTATCAAAGCACAGTGCATCAAAAGTATCAGGGCACCATCAGGTCAAAGATTCCAACTCGATGCAATAAAGTTTCAGAAGAGCAAGAGTTGTAACTTAGCAAAAATAAACGCCCATATAATAGACCCGCTTGAAGACTAACTCAAATTTCTCCCCCTTTGTCATCGAATGACCAAAAGGATTGAAACTGAGGACTAACGCCCCTGAAGAATATCAAGTTGATGGAGGAGCGCTAGCGTTGTTGGGGTCGGTTGTTGTAGTAGGGCCTGCCGCAGTGTCGTCCAAGTCTTCATTTTCATCAGTCTCGCGGGATGAAGAATAGGAGCTGGCCACCAAGGAAGGAACTTTGACCTTCTTAAATTTCTTCGGTGGAGGTGCAGACCAGTCAAATTCTTCCTTGAGTCCCATATTCTTCAGATCTGCAGCGCTGTAGACAAGAGAGAGAACAGCCCAGGTGCGGTTGAAGGTTTCATGGAGGTAGTATTGGTTTTTCTTCACTGCATTGTGTGTTGAGGTCATGTTGTGAAGAATTGAACCAAACTGACGCTTGACCCATTTATGATTGCGATCAACCTTCTAATGAAGACTGAGGAGTAACTCACGATCAGTCATCTCCCTGGGAGCTGTGGCTTGAGGATTTTGCTTGGCGGCAGAGTCATGTGTGGCAGAGTCATCATTGGTGGAGTAGGATGCAGCCTTGCGAAATTGACCATCCAATGGACGAATGCCTTCATCTATCACATCAGTTGCCTTTCCTTTGTCATCAGCTGAGGAATATGACCGCTTGAGGACTTAAATCGGAGGCAAGTAGCTGCCGTGGTTCAGAGTATCAGCTTTGTAATTCAGTGAAGCCCTTGTCCTGATGAATCTCATAATCCATGGTGCATAAGGCTGCAGCTCAAATGGTGACATAGCAATATTCGCCAGAGTCCTTATGAAGAAATCATGGAAGTTGTCGGGAATGCCATGAATGATATTGAAAAGCATGTTCTTCATGATTCCAACGACCTCTTCATCATTTGAGTCATGGCCTTTGATAGGACTCATGGTCGTCGACAGAATGCAATAGACAGTCTGGGGCACATATAGTAATTCCTTGACGAGGAATTTGGTTTGAGGAGCCTGCCCTGGCTTCAATGGCTTCATCAGCACTTGCATGAAATGATTTGAAAGTTCAGGTTCATTGTAGACACAACGAGCACCGTCAACGGGAGGACTGAGTGGGAGGGCACGAAGCAATTCAGTTGCTGGTGCCTTGTAGTGAGTATTTTCTGCCATCCAATCCAACACCCATGAATTCACGTCTTTAGGGTTCCCTGTGATGTGCAGCGTTGCATAGAATTGAAGAATGAGTTCTTCATTCCAGTCACAGATGTCAGTGCAGAAATTTAACAGTCCAACATCGTGAAGAACACTGAGGACTGGCTCGAAGCACATCAGAGACTCCATGTCTATATGAGGAATGTGTTCATGATCGAAGACTTTGTCTTTGTTGAACAATACTGAGGAATAGAAATTTGCTTGACTTGTTGTCCAGAAACGCCTCTTCCTTATGCGAGCAAAGTCATAGGGGTTATAGTCAGTGAAGAACACATGCTTGCTGAAGAAATCTTCAGCCTTGAACTTTTGCTTCTTTGAGAATGGATCCATTGGCTTGGGCACTGGAGTGTCAGTGAGTTGCATCACAACCTCTAGAATCGCAATCTCAGGTTCTTCAGGCTGAGGAATTTCTGGTTCCTCTTCCGTAGCAGGCTGCGTGTTCAAGGGTTCAATGACAGTAGCTTCTTCAGCACTAGCGGCTGGAATGTCTTCATGTACAAACGATGTGGGATGAGTTTCTTCAGAGCCTATTTGAACAGTTGGTGCAGGGGACTGAGGTATTTTTTGAAGCGGGGTGAAGAGTGGAGTATTGGGGTGCTGACTTTCCCAAAAGTCATCATTCATCACTGGCGTTGTGCAGCCAATGTCCACGTCTTCATCTTCAATTTCTTCAACGCCAGCCTCTTCAGCTGTGAACTGAGGCATTGGCGAGGAAGCAACATGCGTTGAAGGGATCGTATCCACTTCAATTTCTTCATCAACCTGCTCTGACGAAGCAGCAGATTGAGGTTCTGCATCAGATCCGCTTGGGATCACATATTCCTCACCAAAAGGAACAAGGTCCTTTGATGACATGGTGGAGATTGGAACAGCATCAATTGGATTCTCAATAGAACTTGTCAGAGGCTTCATCTTCTTTGGAGCTGAAGATTCTGAAGCACTGGATGCTTTCCTTTTCTTCACTGCAGCTCGCTCTGCAGCCTTGGTCTTTCTCACATCTGATGGAGATGGAAGAATAGGAGTTGGTGTAGGCGCAGGAGGAGCTGAGGAATCTGGTTGAATTTCCTCAGGCGCAACTGATGCAGTTGCCCTGACATTTTCAGTTTCTTCAGGCGCACCACTAGTGGATGCCCTGACCATTTCTTCAGCGGCTGTAATGGAGTCATCAGCCCTGGAACTAGCATTTTCTTCAGCAGCCTGAATGTCATCAGCAGTGCTGGCATGTTCTTCAGTTGGCTGAGCAGATGCTTCAGCATGAGGAATTTCTTGTTGCGATGGGGCTGCAACATTTGTGAATTTCTCAGTCAGTTTCACAAACCTGACTTTGGCTCCTTGCCAATCAGCATAGTAAGCATTGAAGTCATTGCTGAGGGTTTTGATTTCAGCTTGGATTTTGAGGAGATCATCGGGTGTCATATTGACAACATTATTCTTCAGGAACTTCTCCTTTCTGAACTGAGTTTTCTTGATCTGCCTGGCCTTCTCAAACTTCCATTTCTCTTCAGTGATGAAATGGGTCAGCATGTGACTTTGACCAGGAGTAAACTTGAAATCAGGCATAGGAGTATTTGGATCCTGGTGCCAAAGATCAATGTAATCAAGGATCGCCCTTGGATCCAAAAGCAGTGGCACATTTGTGCCTTTGGCTCTAGTGGCCCTTTCTTGTCGGTCTCTGATGATTTCTGCAAGTTCATCATCATCAGCTTCATCGTCAGATGGCACGTGGAAAGCAACATGTTTCTTCTTCGGACTTGGCCAAGTACCTCGACCGACCGTTGCCTTAGTCTTCAACAGAGTGGGGCCTGATGAAGATTTTGGTGCAGCTGAGGAACTTGCTGAGGCACCAGAGGCAATAGAGATGCCTGTTGTCCTTTGTCATGTAGCCAGATGTACAGGTGTTGAGGACTTTGTCGGAGCACCTGAGGACTTATGAGGAGGAGCAGTGGTTGGTACTGGCCATGAGGGCTTTGAAGAATCTGGCCGTGAGGGCTTTGAAGGTTCTGGCCATGAGGGCATTGCTGAGGAACTCGGCCGTGAGGGCATAGTTGGTGAAGCACTTGGCTTGTGAGCAGGCTTCTTTGCCATTGATTTTCTTGGCTTGAAAGAGGCCTCAGTGGCAGTAGCAGCAGCAGAGTCTTCATTGAATTTCCTCACTGCTTCTTTGGCTTGTCTTGCCAACTTAGCTTGGCATTTGGACCATTCTTCAGGAAAATCCTCACCACGCTTGATGCTGGTGGGGTCAGCCACTTGGCCAGGTGCCAATGGAGCTCTTGGGCATGGAGGATTAAGTGCGAATTTCTTCATATACTTTGGAGTTACATATTTGTACTCTCTCCATTCTCTTGCCCATCTCCGTTCAATCTTCTGTATGCGCACCTTGCGCTGAGTTTTGGTTTCTTTTCCATACTTAGCCTCATCAGGTGTGCAATAATCAGCATAGAGGTCCTCAGGGATTTCAAAAGCAGTCATGACCTCTGGCTTCTTTCCTCCTTTCTGCGGCCTCTTACCATCAGCCATATTCTTCAGATGAGGAATTTGAACAATCGAATTTTCTGAAGAAGTGTGCAACTTTTCTTTGAGGAACGCTGCAAATGAGTTAAGTTGATGAGAACCTAGTGATTCAGCAGAGGACATGAGTAGCTGTGAACAGAGTATAGTTGCGAGGAATTTGGAGAGGTCATATGCGTTCTCAGAAGGTTTTTCAAAAAAAAACAAGTTTGAGGAATTTAACCAGAAGAGCCTTGAAGAATTTCACTAGGCGTTATTTGTCTTAGGTTCCAGAGTTGTATAGATCGAAGATCCACACAATTGAGGAATCTTGAAGAAAAACGGTGCTTAGAGAAACGAATCAAGAATAGATTACTAGTGAGGTGTTTTGTGTGTGTGAAGATTTGAAGAATAAAACACCTTTGAAGATTTTGTTGTGAAATTTTGAATCAAAAGGGGTAGTAAATGTAACTTTTAATTACCCTGAGTGAAGAACACGACGAACTGAGAAGCAGAACAGTGAAGTTCATCGGTGTAGATCTTCCACGCCCTAACTCAGCGGAGGAAGACAGCTACGGCGGCGGCGGAGTGAAGATTTCCGCGGCCGGCGTGAGTACGACGGCGACGAGGTCGAGGCAGTGAAGCTCTTCCTCACCGGCGACGATGGAGTAGCGGCGGCGCTAGGGTTTGAGGATCTCGAGTGAGAGAGAGAGAGAGCGGTCGAGCAGAGTAAAGGAAGTGAGGAAAGGATGAGGGGGTATTTATAGATGCAGTGAAAAACTGTTCGCCCGAAGATTTTGGACGAACCTGCCCCTGACCCTTCTCCTTCGCTTGACATATGTCACCCACGTATCGAGAAGTAGAGATCGTGTTAGATCGTGGGTAAATAGATAAGTCTTTCATGGAATCCGGAACGGATTGAGCGGTAAAACCGAAAATTTTGGATAAGATTAGTTTTAAAGTTTCGTTCACAAATTCTTCAGCTGTCAAGGACACAGTGAAGATTTTGAACGAGTTTAAAATAGAGCGCACATGAAGAATTTGTGAATAGATTGGATTGAGTATATCATAGAGGGGGAAGGGTCCGATCACATTCACTTAGTAGAAAAATGCAACTTGAAGAAATAGCCATAAGTGAATGCTGTAGAGGACATAAACTCATATATATGTATAGTCAAATGAAGAAAAACGACGGAAACATTGAAGATTTTGCAAAGTTGAAGAATTTGAAAAACTGAAAAATTTCAAGACTGAGGAATTTCAAGAATGAAGATTTTCAACTTTGGTGGTGGCGTGACCCACCGTATAAGAATGATGATTTCAGACACCGCGTACAATTGTCGTAGGGTTCTGAGAATCAAATTCTTCATTAATTTCTTCACACTTAGAGTGTTATTCTTCATTTATTGAAGAAAAACGTTTCTTCATGTGTTGCACATCTAAGTCATCAATTTTTCATAAGTGTCAGGATGTGTGTCCTTTTCAGAGAACATTCGAAGATTCTAGGATATTTAGCTCACACCGCAACTTGCTAAATCTCTTCTCATCCAAGGGCTTTGTGAAGATATCGGCAAGCTGTTCTTCAGTCTTCACGTGTTCGATGGAGATGTCGCCCTTCAACACATGATCACGAAGAAAATGATGACGAATCTGTATGTGCTTTGTCTTCGAGTGCTGAACTAGGTTGTGAGCAATCTTGATGGCACTCTCATTGTCACAGAGGAGAGGCACATTCTTCATGTTGATGCCGTAGTCTTTGAGGGTTTGCTTCATCCATAGCAGTTGAGCACAGCAAGAACCAGCAGCAATGTACTCAGCCTCTGCAGTAAACAGTGATACGCAGTTCTGTTTCTTCGTGGACCAACAGACCAAGGATCGTCCGAGGAAATGACAAGTACCAGATGTTGACTTGCGGTCCACACGATCACCAGCATAGTCAGAGTCAGAATAACCAATGAGATCAAAAGTAGAGCCCTTGGGGTACCATAATCCTAGTGTTGGTGTGTGAGCTAGATATCGAAGAATATGCTTCACAGCCTTATGGTGTGATTCCTTCGGTGCAGCTTGAAATCAGGCACACATGCAAACACTAAGCATTATATCTGGCCTAGATGCACATAAGTACAATAAAGAGCCAATCATGGAGCGGTATACCTTGTGATCGAAGTCAATACCATTTTCATCAGTGCATAGATAGCCATTTGTGGGCATAGGAATTTTGACGCCTTTGCAGTCTTGCATGCCGAATTTCCTCAAAACTTCCTTGAGGTATTTCTCCTGAGATATGAATATACCATTGTGCTGTTGACGAATTTGAAGACCTAAAAATAATTTCAACTCTCCCATCATAGACATTTGATATTCTTCACTTATCATATAGGCAAATTCATCACTATAACGTTGGTGAGTACAGACAAAGATAATATCATCAACGTATATTTGGCACACAAACAGTTCACCATCATAAGATTTAGTAAAGAGAGTAGGGTCGAGTGAACCGGGTGTGAAGACATTCTTCATGAAGAATTCCTTCAAAGTGTCATACCACGCTCGAGGGGCCTGCTTGAGGCCATACAGGGCCTTGTTAAGTCTGAAGACTTTGTCAGGATTCTTTGGATCTTCAAAACCTGGGGGTTGAGCAACATATACTTCTTCCTCAAGCTTACCATTGAGGAATGCACTTTTCACATCCATTTGTTGTAAGATAATATTATGATGGTTAGCATAAGCAAGTAATATGCGTCAAGTCTACCAACAGGTGCAAAAGTTTCATCGAAATCAATTCCTTCAACCTGTGTGTAGCCTTGAGCTACTAGTCGTGCCTTATTTTCCTCACCACAAGGCCATTTTCATCTTGCTTGTTGCGGTAGATCCACTTTGTGCCGATGATATTATGCTTTCGAGGATCTAGACATTTGACCAGTTCCTAGACATTGTTGAGCTCGAACTGATGTAATTCTTCTTGCATGGCCTGAATCCACTCAGGCTCCAGAAATGCTTCATCTACCTTAGTGGGCTCTGTAATAGAGACAAAAGCATAGTGCCCACAAAATTTAGATAAATGTGAAGCTTTTGAGCGTGTGAGAGGACCTGGCGCTCGAATGTCATTGATGATCTTTTCAACTTGCACTTCTTTTGCAATGCGAGGATGAGCTGGTTGCCGTTGAGGATTTTGATCAACATTTTCTTCAGCACCATTTTCTTTAGCATTTTCATCAGGTGCCCCAGCTAGATTTTCTTCACGTTCTGGAATGAATTCTTCAACAGATTCTTCGGTAGGAATAACATCCTCAGTAGCCTTGAACTTGATAGAATCCTCAGGTTCTGGTTCATCTATCACAGAAGGTAGGTGCTCTCTTTGCGAGCCATTAGTTTCATCGAACCGCACATCTACAGTTTCAATAACCTTGTGAAGAACATTGTTGAAGACTCTGTAGGTGTGCGAGTCCTTTCCGTAACCAAGCATAAGACGTTCATGTGCTTTCGGTGCAAATTTAGCATTGTGATGAGGATATCTAATCCAACATTTAGCACCGAAGACTTTGAAGTAACTCACATTTGGTTTCTTGTTAGTGAGGAGTTCATAGGAAGTCTTCTTGAAGAATTTGTGAAGATATACCTGATTGATGATGTGGCATGCAGTATCAATTGCATCAATCCAAAAATGACGAGGCATTTTGTATTCATCAAGCATAGTGCGAGCCATTTCAGTGAGGGTTCTGTTCTTGCGCTCCACGACGCCATTTTGCTGAGGAGTATAAGGAGCTGATAACTCATGAGTAATACCAAGTTCATCAAGATAGCCATCAAGACCGGAATTCTTGAACTTGGTCCCATTGTCAGTTCTGATGTGCTTGTTCTTCACACCAAAGTTGGTTGAAGCCCTCAAGGAAAATCGTTTGAAGATTTCCTGCACTTCATGTTTGTAAGTGACAATGTGTACCCATGTGTAACGAGAATAGTCATCAACAATAACAAAGCCATATAGAGATGCATCATTCGAAACAACAGAATAATGATTAGGACCAAAGAGATCCATGTGAAGTAGTTCGAATGGACGAGTAGTGGTCATGATAGTCTTCGCTGGATGCTTGGTCGTGGTCATCTTTCCAGCTTCACAAGCTCCGCATAAGTGATCCTTGAGGAATTTGACATTCTCAATGCCAATGACATGCTTCTTCTTCGCAGGCGTGTTCAGATTCCTCATGCCAGCATGACCAAGTCGTCGATGCCATAGCCAGCCTTCTGAAGCTTTTGCAAGTAAGCACATTGCTGGTTGTGGTCCTGTAGAGAAATCAACAATATACAGATCTCCTCTCCTAAAGCCTTCCATGATCACAACACATCGATATCTTCCAAAGACAACAACCATATCAAGATCACAAAGCATTGAGACAGACATGAGGTTGTATCCTAAGGACTCGACAAGCATGACTTTGTCCATGTGTCGATCCTTTGAGATCGCAACCTTACCTAGACCCAATACTTGAATTTTGCCTTTGTCAGCGAAGATGATGTGCTTCAGATGCGACGGTGTTAAGGGAGCATCCATCAATAGACTCTTGTCACCCGTCATGTGATTTGTACATCCACTATCTAGAACCCACTCGTTGGCTTTGAGCTCATCATCCTGGAGATGAATTAGTGCAACTTACGATCTCATATATTTCATCAGTGAAGAATATGATATCAAGTTCATCAAATGAATTTCATCAAACAGTAAAATAGATATTTCAGTATGAGGACGTGTGAAACGAAAGTTCATTTCATCATGATTCGCATGTGTCCTTTCAGGCACTTTGTCAGGCCTCCAGCAAATTCTTCAGACGTTAAGGCACGTCTGGAGACCTGACCCTGCATAAAAGATTAGTTCTTTTTCTTCACCACCCACATCTGAAGGGGTGGCAAAGAGTTCATCACTCTGCGAGCACCATATGAGAAAGGTGGCATAGAGGCCAATCCATTGCGTTTCACATAAGAGGGATTAGGGTAAGCATATGAATAAGCAGAGAAGTTCTTCGAGGACTTATGAACATAATGATTTGAAGAATAATACGCATATTCATAGCCCTTAGCTCTACCCTGCGAAATAGAAGGGTTAGCACGATGATGATCATATGAGGACTTTGATCCATTTGAGGAATTTGATCCATGTGAAGAATTAGGTCCATATGAAAGATTGATCTGGGGTTCCTGTTCTTCACAGGTGGTGTCATGAGGACATTCACCTGAAGACTTTCAACATAAATTTTGGGAACCTAGATTTTCTTCACAGGGGAACTGTTCCTGCAATTAGTTCCAACATATTTAGCAAATACTTCACCATTCGGATTTTTGAATAGTTTATAGTTGGAGTCAAATGACTCATCAGAAGAATGAGAAGATTCACATGTAAAGCGAGATAAGTTAGATGGATCAACTGGAGGTCCCTTTGCAGCAACCCATGAGGTTTTGGGGTACTGCTCAGGCTTCCAATATGTTCCATCAGCATTGAGTTTCCTCTCAAAGGCAATACCCTCTTTCCTAGGGTTTCTGTTGAGGATCTGCTTTTTGAGCACATCACAAAGAATCTGATGCCCTTTGAGGCTTTTGTACATGCCTGTTGTGTACAATTCCTTCAGCCCTGCATCATTAGTAGTACTAGCAATGTCCTCAGATGAGGAATTAGTGATAGTAGAGGCATGTGAAGAATTTGCAACAGTTGAAGCATTTGAACATTCAGGTGAAGAATTAGCAGATTCATGTTCAATGCACTTTAAGCAGGGAGGAACAAATTCTTCTTGAGTAGCGCTGATTTGTTGAGCAAGTAATGAATCGCGATCCTTCTGAAGATCTTCATGACTCACTCTTAGCTTCTCAACATCTTGCTTTCTTTGAAGGAATTCATAAGAAAGCTTCTCGTGATCAGATAAGAGAGTGTTATGATGACTTTGAAGGTTGTCAAACTTAGACTGAAGTCTCTGAAGATTTTCAGCTAAGTCTTTAGTGCGGTCCATTTCATCACCCAACATATCATCACTTTTGTCTAGCATGTTTTGAAGTTTTTCAATAGCCTTTTGTTGTTTCACATCAATCTTAGCAAGTTTAGAGTAACTCGGCTTAAGATTTTCATCAGATTCATCTTCACTAGATTCAGAGGAGGGGTATTTTGTTACCTTGGCACCTTTTGCCATGAAACAATAGGTGGGAGCGTAGTCATCATTGTCTTTGTCAGCCTTGTTGGTGCGGTCAGTTTCTTCAGAGTTGAAGATAGACTTGCTGAGAAAGCAGTAGCGAGAGCCAGACTCGCCACACTAGACTCTGACTCCTCAGATGCCTCCTCTTCTTCATGTTCCTCAGATTCAGCTTCAGAGTCCATTTCCTTGCCAATGAATGCCCGAGCCTTCTTGGAGCTGCTCTTCTTGTGAGATGAAGACTTTGAGGATTTTGATGATGAAGATTTTGAAGATTTCTTCTTATTCTTAGCGTCATCAGAACTGTAATCCTTGTATTTCTTCTTCTTTAATTCCTGTTCCCATTGAGGACAATCCTGAATGTAGTGACCAGGTTTCTTGCATTTGTGGCAGAATCTTCTTTTATAGTCACTTGACGAGGAATCACTGCTTCTTGAGGATTTTCCAAAGCAACCACATCTTGAGAACTTCTGGAATTTCTTCACGAGCAGTGCTAGCTCCTGGCTCAATTCTTCAGGATCACCAAGGCTACTACCAGAGTCTTCACATTCAGATTCAGACACATCCTTGGCCTTCAGGGCACATGGTTTGCCATAGCTTGAACCATAGAGATCTCTGTTTTCAGCAAGCTGGAACTCATGAGTATTTAGCCTCTCGAGGATATCAGTGGGATCTAGTGACTTGTAGTCAGCTCACTCTTGAATCATCAGTGCCAGAGTATCAAATGAGGAACCTAGCGATCTCAGCAATTTCTTCACCACCTCACGGTTGGTGATGTCAGTGGCGCCAAGCGCTTGAAGCTCATTTGAGATGTCAGTGAGGCGATCGAAGGTTTGTTGAACATTTTCATTGTCGAGTCTTTTGAAGCGGTTGAAGAGATTTCGAAGAACGTCAACACGAGAGTCACGTTGAGTTGAGACTCATTCGTTTACTTTGGAGAGCCTATCCCAGATAAGCTTGGCAGTTTCCAAAGCACTCACTCTACCATACTGTCCTTTACTCATATGGCCACATATGATATTCTTCGCTTGAGAATCGAGTTGCTTGAATCTCTTCACATCAGCAGCATTCAGAGAAGGTGTGACTGAGGGAACACCATTTTCCACAATATACCAGAGATTTTTATCAATTGCTTCAAGATGCATTCGCATCTTATTCTTCCAGTAGGGGTAGTCCGTGCCATCGAAGGTAGGACACCCAGCGGAGACCTTGATCATACCTGCGGTCGACATAACTAGAACTCCAGGTGGTTAAACCAAAATCACACAGAACAAGGGAGTACCTTGCTCTGATACCAATTGAAAGTGCGTTATATCGACTAGAGGGGGGGTGAATAGGCGATTTTTATGAATTCTTCACTGAGGAATTTGCCGGTGAGGAAATTCCTTAGCGAAGAACTACTAGCAGCAGAATAAGTACTCAGAAGTTAGCATAACAGGACACAGACTTAGTCATCATGATGAAATGAAGACAAGCACAGAGTACAGAAAGCGTAAACACAGGATAACACAAGATGAAGACAAACAGAATGAAGAAATTGAACTAAGGAAATTGAGAAAGTCTTCAGTCAAAGTCTTCAAACACAGATATGAACAATCACTCAACACAGCAATGAGGAAATGAAAGATTTGAGGAAATAGAACCAGTAAGGTTGGTGACGACAATGATTTGTTCGACCAATTCCAACTGCTATCTCAGTTGTACGTCTAGTTGGAGCGGCTGAGTATTTAAACTTGAGGACACGCAGTCCCGGACACCCAGTCGCTGAGCACGTAGCTCAGGACACCAAGTCCTCACCGTATTCTCCTTGAACTAAGATCACACAGATCTCGTCCAAACACTCGTGGTAAGTCTTCAGGCGACTTCCAAACCTTCACAGACTCGGTCACTCGGCGATCCACAATTCCTCTTGGATGCTCTAGACCATGACGCCTAACCGTCTGGAAGAAGCACAGTCTTCAAAGGTAACAAGCGTCGGATCCACGCAGGATCAATCTCTTCAGTGATGCTCAATCACTTTGGGGTTTGTAGGTGTTTGGGTTTTTGGGATTTTCCTCACTCGATGATTTTCGCTCAAAGTCCTCGGAGGATGGGTTGCTCTCAAATGGCAAGTGTCAGTTTCTCTCGGAGCAGCCAACCAGCTAGTGGTTGTAGGGGGCGGCTATTTATAGCCTAGGGAGCAGCCCGACATGATAAGACATAAATGCCCTTGTCTGGTATGACCGTTAGGTGGATAAGATATTTTGAGACAGCTGGCGCGCAGCACAGCAACGGTCGGAAATTTGACTCTCAAATTCCTC
The DNA here is from genome assembly GCF_018294505.1 of Triticum aestivum. Classification (NCBI taxonomy): domain Eukaryota; kingdom Viridiplantae; phylum Streptophyta; class Magnoliopsida; order Poales; family Poaceae; genus Triticum; species Triticum aestivum. The sequence goes on from NC_057795.1 coordinate 98,962,765, forward strand.
AGGGCTATCATGTTCCTCACTGTGTAGGCAATCCGCACTGGCGAATTCCTAACTCCTCAGTCAGAACAAATTCCTCAGCGACCAGAAGAACTTCGTCTCTGTCACTGAAGAAATGACTGAACTGTATGAGATTTCCAAAGGCTTCACTCGAAGGGTTTGGTAGGTGTAGGATTTTGAGTTGAGCATCACATGGAAATTTTTCCTTAGTATTTCCTCGACGCCCTTTAACAGTACGGTGATTCCTATGACTCAAGAAAGAGAAAAAAAAACTATGAAAACGAAAGTCTTCAAGCTTCATATTCCTCGCATGAATATCAAGTCTTCACGGATACACCAATTTCTTCACTTTCAAAGTCTTCATGAAAGTCTTCAGAATTACCAAAGTCTTCAGTCGAAGATGTACATTTTTAGGGGTCGACTTTCTCTGTAAATATCGAACTCCTCATAGACTTATATACTTGTGTACACTTACAAACGCATTAGTCCCTTAACCTATAAGTCTTCAATACACAAAAATCACTAAGGGACACTAGATGCACTTACAATCTCCCCCTTTTTGGTGATTGATGACAATATAGGTTAAGTTTTCAACGGGGATAAACATGTGAAGTGTAAGTACTGATATTGAGGAATTTGATTGCAAGATATAGAAGAACTCCCCCTGAAGATGTGCATAGTGAGGAATTTGCTTTTGAAGCAATGCACACTTGAAGAGATGGTGGTACAAGTGCAATATGTATGGTAGATATAAGTATTTGTAATCTGAAAATATAAAAACAGCAAGGTAACATGTAGTAAAAGTGAGCGTAAACGGTATTGAAATACTAGGAAACAATGCCTAGGGTTCATACTTTCACTAGTGCAAGTTCTCTCTACAATAATAACATAACTGGATCATATAACTATCCCTCAACATGTAACAAAGAGTCACTCCAAAGTCACTAATAGCGGAGAACAAACAAAGACATTATTGTAGGGTATGAAATCACCTCAAAGTTATCCTTTCTGATCAATCTATTCAAGAGTCCGTAGTAAAATAACATGAAGCTATTCTTTTCGTTCGATCTATCCTAGAGTTCGTACTAGAATAACACCTTAAGACACAAATCAACCAAAACTCTAATGTCACCTAGATACTCCAATGTCACCTCAAGTATCCGTGGGCATGATTATACGATATGCATCACACAATCTGAGATTCATCTATTCAACCAACACAAAGTACTTCAAAGAGTGCCCCAAAGTTTCTACTGAAGAGTCAAGACGAAAACGTGGGCCAACTGATACGTCTCCGTCGTATCTATAATTTTTTATTGTTCCATGCCAATATTATTCAACTTTCATATACTCTTGGCAACCTTTTATACTATTTTTGGGACTAATATATTGATCCAGTGCCCAGTGCCACTTCATGTTTGTTGCATGTTTTATGTTTCGCAGAAACCCGATATCAAACGGAGTCCAAACGGGATAAAAACGGACGGAGAATATTTTTTGAATATTTATGATTTTTGGGAAGAAAAATCAACGCGAGACGGTGCCTGAGGGGGGCATGAGGCAGGGGGAGCGCCCCTGACCGTCGTGGGAACCCTATAAGGCGGTTGATACTCTTCTTTTGCCGCAAGAAAGCTAATTTTCGGAGAAAAATCTGGGTGAAGGTTTCAATCCAATCGGAGTTACGGATCTCCAGATATATAAGAAACGGTGAAAGGGCAGAATCTGGGAACGTGGAAACAGAGAGAGACAGAGAGACAGGTCCAATCTCGGAGGGGCTCTCGCCCCTCCCACGCCATGGGCACCATAGACCAGATGGGAAACCCTTCTCCCATCTAGGGAGAAGTCAAGTAAGAAGAAGAAGAAGGGGGGTTCTCTTCCCCTTGCTTCCGATGGTGCCGGAACACTATCGGGGGCCATCATCATCACCGCGATCTGTACCAACACCTCCGCCATCTTCACCAACATCTCCATCACCTTCCCCCATCTATATTCAGCAGTCCACTCTCCCGCAACCTGCTATACCCTCTACTTGAACATGGTGCTTTATGCTTCATATTATTATCCAATGATGTGTTGCCATCCTATGATGTCTAAGTAGATTTTCGTTGTCCTATCGGTAATTAGTGAATTGCTATGATTGGTTTAATTTGCTCGTGGTTATGTTGTTGTCCTATTGTGCCCTCTGTGTCGTCCAAGCATGAGCGATTCCCGTTGTAGGGTGTTGCAATATGTTCATGATTCGCTTATAGTGGGTTGCTTGAGTGACAGAAGCATAAACCCAAGTAAGGGGGTTGTGGCGTATGGGATAAAGGGGACTTGATGCTTTAATGCTATGGTTGGGTTTTACCTTAATGATCTTTAGTAGTTGCTGATGCTTGCTAGAGTTCCAATCATAAGTGCATATGATCCAAGAAGAGAAAGTATGTTAGCTTATGCCTCTCCCACATAAAACTTGCTATCGGTCTAGTAAAGTAGTCAATTACTTAGGGACAATTTCACAACTCCTACCACCACTTTTCCACACTCGCTATATTTGCTTTATTGCTTCTTTATCTAAACAGCCCCTACTTTTTATTTATGTGTTCTTTATTATCTTGCAAACCTATCCTATCGCACCTACAAAGTCCCTCTAGTTTCATACTTGTTCTAGGTAAAGCGAACATCAAGCGTGCGTAGAATTGTATCGGTGGTCAATAGAACTAGAGGGAATATTTGTTCTACCTTTAGCTCCTCGTTGGGTTCGACACTTACTTATTGAAAGAGGCTACAATTGATCCCCTATACTTGTGGGTTATCACCAACCCCTTTGCATAAGTTCACCAGGTCACTGAACCTGCAAGTTGATCACCAAAACGTACATCAAGTAGATCAAGTGAATATCCCATTGTCACCATAGATAAGCACATACAAGACATACATCAAGTGTTCTCAAATCCTTAACGACTCAATCCGATAAGATAACTTCAAAGGCAAAACTCAATCCATTACAAGAGAGTAGAGGGGGAGAACATCATAAGATCCAACTATAATAACAAAGCTCGCGGTACATCAAGATCGTGCCAAATCAAGAACACGAGAGAGAGACAACAAACACATAACTACCGTACATACCCTCAGCCCCGAGGGTGAACTACTCCCTCCTCATCATGGAGAATGCCAGGATGATGAAGATGGCCACCGGTGAGGGATCCCCCCTCCGACAGGGTGCCGGGACAGGGTCCCAATTGGTTTTGGTGGCTACAGTGGCTAGCGGCGGCGAACTCCCGATCTATGGTGCTCTCGGATGTTTTTAGGGTATATGAGTATATATAGGAGGAAGAAGTAGGTCGGTGGAGCTGCAAGGGGCCCACGACGGTGGGGGAACGCCTCCCTGCCTCGTGGCCTCCTCGCTTCTTTCTTGACGTTGCTACGTCTTGAGCTTGTGTTGGTTTTCCTTGAAGAGGAAAGGGTGATGCAGCAAAGTAGCGTAAGTATTTCCCTCAGTTTTTGAGAACCAAAGTATCAATCCAGTAGGAGGCTCCTCAAAAGTCCCACGCACCTACACAAACAAACAAGAACTCGCAACCAACGCAATAAAGGGGTTGTCAATCCCTTCACGACCACTTGCGAAAGTGAGATCTGAAAGAGTTAATATGATAAGATAAATATATTTTTGGTATTTTTATGATATAGATTGGAAACGTAAAGATGCGAATAAAAGTAGACTGAAAGCTTATATGATAAAAGATAGACCCGGGGGCCATAGGTTTCACTAGTGGCTTCTCTCAAGATAGCATAAGTATTGCGGTGGGTGAACAAATTACTGTCGAGCAATTGATAGAAAAGCGAATAATTATGAGATTATCTAGGCATGATCATGTATATAGGCATCACGTCCGCGACAAGTAAACCGACTCCTGCCTGCATCTACTACTATTACTCCACACATCAACCGCTATCCAGCAAGCATCTAGAGTATTAAGTTCATAGAGAACAGAGTAACGCATTAAGAAAGATGACATGATGTAGAGGGATAAACTCATGCAATATGATATAAACCCCATCTTTTTATCCTCGATGGCAACACTACAATACGTGCCTTTCTGCCCCTGCTGTCACTGGGAAAGGACACCGCAAGATTGAACCCAAAGCTAAGCACTTCTCCCATTGCAAGAAAGATCAATCTAGTAGGCCAAACCAAACAAATAATTCGAAGAGACTTGCAAAGATAACTTAATCACACATAAAAAGAATTCAGAGAAGATTCAAATATTTCTCATAGATAAACTTGATCATAAACCCACAATTCATCGGATCTCGACAAACACACCACAAAAAGTGTTACATCGAATAGATCTCCAAGAAGATCGAGGAGAACTTTGTATTGATATTCAAAGAGAGAGAAGAAGCCATCTAGCTAATAACTATGGACCCGAAGGTCTGTGGTAAACTACTCACAACTCATCGGAAGGGCCTTGGAGATGATGTAGAGGCCCTCTGTAGTCGATTCCCCCTCCGGCGGAGCACCGGCGAAGGCTCCAAGATGGGATCTCGCGGATACAAAAGGTTACGGTGGAGGAAATAGTTTTTCGTGGTGCTCTTCGATGGTTTCAGGGTACGTGGGTATATATAGGAGGAAGAAGTAGGTCGGTGGACGCTCGAGGGGCCCACGAGGGTGGGGGCGCGCCCACCTGTATGGGGCGCGCCGGGAACCCTCGTGGCGCCTCCTCTGTTGCTTGACGTCCACTCAAACTCCCATGGATAACGTTTGTTCCAAAAAGATCACTTCCGAAGGTTTCATTCCATTTGGACTCCGTTTGATATTCCTTTCCTTCAAAACACTGAAATAGGCAAAAAAACAGTAATTCGGGCTGGGCCTCCGGTTAGTAGGTTAGTCCCAAAAATGATATGAAAGTGTAAAGTAAAGCTCATAAACATACAAAACGGGTAATATAATAGCATGGAACAATAAAAAATTATAGATACGTTGGAGACGTATCAAGCATCCCCAAGCTTAATTCCTGCTCGTCCTCGAGTAGGTAAATGATAAAAATAGAATTTTTGATGTGGAATGCTACCTAGCATAATTCTCAATGTAATTTTCTTTATTGTGGCATGAATGTTCAGATCCAAATGATTCAAGATAAAAGCTTATAAAACGTAAAAATAGTAATACTTGAAGCATACTAGCAAATAATCATGTCTTATCAAAATAGCATAGCCAAAGAAAGCTCATCCCTACAAAATCATATAGTTAGGCCATGCTTCATTTTAATTACACGAAATAGTCCCATCATGCACAACCCCGGTTTCAGCCAAGCAATTGGTTCATACTTTTTAACGCGCTTCAGCTTTTTCAACTCTTACGCAATACATCAGCGCAAGCCATGGACATAGCACTATATGTGGTATATGGTGGTGGTTGTGAAGACAAAAAGGGAGAAGATAATCTAAAATCAACTAGGCGTATCAACGGGCTATGGAGATGCCTATCAATAGATATCAATGTGAGTGAGTAGGGATTGCCATGCAACAGATGCACTAGAGCTATAAATGTATGAAACCTCAACAAAAGAAACTAACTGGGTGTGCATCCAACTTGCTTTCTCGCAAAGACCTAGGGCATTTTGAGGAAGCCCATCATTGGAATATGCAAGCCAAGTTCTATAATGAAAAATTCCCACTAGTATATGAAAGTGACAACATAGGAGACTCTCTATCATGAAGATCATGGTGCTATTTTGAAGCACAAGTGTGAAAAGAGATAGTAGCATTGTCCCTTCTCTCTTTTCTCTCATTTTTTTGTTTGGTGGGCTTCTTTGGCCTCTTTTTTTATGGGCTTCTTTGGCCTCTTTTATTTTTATAAAGTCCGAAGTCTCAGCCCAACTTGTGGGGGAATCATCGTCTTCATCATCCTTTCCTCACTTGGTACAATGCTCTAATAATGAAGATCATCATACTTTTATTGATTTACAACTCAAGAATTACAACTCAATACTTAGAACAAAATATGACTCTATATGAATGCCTCCGACGGTGTACCGGGATAAGCAATGAATTAAGAGTGACATGTATGAAAAATTATGAAGGTGGCCTTGCCACAAATACGATGTCAACTACATGATCATGCAAAGAGCAATATGACAATGATGGAGCGTGTCATAATAAACGGAATGGTGGAAAGTTGCATGGCAATATATCTCGGAATGGCTATGGAAATTCCATAATAGGTAGGTATGGTGGCTGTTTTGAGGAAGGTAAATAATGGGTGCATGATACCGGCGAAAGTTGCGTGGCACAAGAGAGGCTAGCAAAGTGGAAGGGTGAGTGTGCGTATATCCATGGACTCACATTAGTCATAAAGAACTCATATACTTATTGCAAAAGTCTACTTGCCCTCGAAGCAAAGTACTACTACGCATGCTCCTAGGGGAGGGCTGGTAGGAGTTAACCATCGCGCGATCCCGACCTCCACTCATAAGGAAGACAATTAAAAGAGCACCCCATGCAACAAATTTGTCACACAACTTTTACCATACGTGCATGCTATGGGACTTGCCAACTTCAACACAAGTATTTCTCAATTTCATAATTACCCAACTAGCATGACTCTAACATTACCACCTTTATATCTCAAAACAATTATCAAGCATCAAATTGATCATAATGTTTAGTGCACTTTCTATGGTAGTTTTTATTATACCCAACTTGAATGCTCATCATTCTAGGACCAGTTTATAACCATAGCAAATACCATGCTGTTCTAAAATACTCTCAAAATGATATAAGTGAAGCATGAGAGATCAACAATTTCTACAAAATTAAGCCACCGCCGTGCTCTAAAAGATATAAGTGAAGTACTAGAGCAAAAACTATCTAGCTCAAAAGATATAAGTGAAGCACATAGAGTGTTCTAATAAATTCTAATCAAGTGGGCTTCTCCCAAAAGGTGTGTACATCAAGGATGATTGTGATAATCTAAAAATCAAAGACTAATATCATACAAGACGCTCCAAGCAAAACACATATCATGTGGCGAATAAAAATATAGCTCCAAGTAAAGTTACTGATAGACGAAGACGAAACAGGGGATGCCTTCCGGGGCATCCCCAAGCTTAGGCTTTTGGTTATCCTTGAATATCTTGGGGTGCCATGGGAATCCCAAAGCTTAGGCTCTTGCCACTCCTTATTCCATAATCCATCAAATCTTTACCCAAAACTTGAAAACTTCACAACACAAAACTCAACAAGAAATCTCATAAGCTCCGTTAGTGTAAGAAAGAAAAACCACCACATAAGGCACTGTAATGAACTCATTCTTTATTTATATTGGTGTTAAACCTACTGTATTCCAACTTCTCTATGGTTCATACCCTACATACTAGCCATAGATGCATCAAAATAAGCAAACAACACACGAAAAACAGAATCTGTCAAAAACAGAACAGTCTGTAGCAATCTGTAACTCTCGAATACTTATGGAACTCTAAAAATCCTACCAACATAGGAAGTCCTGGTACATTTGTCTACTGATCTACAGAAAAAAGAATCAACGCAAAAGCATGTTTCTGTGAATTACTAAAATTATATTTGTGCGTGCAAAGTTTTTGTTTTTCAGCAGAATCAAATTAACTATCACCATAGGTTATCCTATAGGTTCTACTTGGCACAAACACTAATTAAAACATGAAAACATATCTAAACAGAAGGTAGATGAAAATTTGATTACTAAACAGAAGCAAAAACAGAAAAATAAAAATAAAATTGGGTTGCCTCCCAACTAGCGCTATTGTTTAACGCCCCTAGCTAGGCATAAAAGCGAGGATAGATCTAAGTAGTGCCATCTTTGCCACTCAATTCATAAGTAGCTCGCATGATAGATTCATAAGGTAATTTAACTTTCTTTCTTGGAAAGTTCTCCATGACTTTCCTTAATAGAAATTGGAATCTAATATTCCCTTCCTTCATATCAATAATTGCACCAATCGTTCTAAGGAAAGGTCTACCAAGAATAATAGGACATGAAAGATTGCAATCTATATCAATAACGATAAAATCTACGGGCATATAATTCATATTTGCAACAATAAGAATATCATTGATTCTTCCCATAGGCTTCTTAATGGTAGAATCTGCAAGGTGCAAATTTAAAGAGCAATCAACAAGATCATGGAAACCTAGAATATCACATAAAGTTTTCGGAATCGTGGAAACACTAGCACCCAAATCACACAAAGCATAACACTCATGATCTTTAATTTTAATCTTTATAGTAGGTTCCCACTCATCGTAAAGTTTTCTAGGTATAGAAACTTCCAAGTTAAGTTTTTCATCATAAGATTGCATCAAGGCATCAACAATATGTTTGGTAAAAGCTTTATTTTGACTATAAGCATGAGGAGAATTCAACACGGATTGCAACAGGGAAATACAATCTACTAAAGAACAAATATCATAATTAAATTCCTTGAAATCAAAGATAGTGGGTTCAATGCTATTTAAAGTCTTGACCTCTCCAATCCCACTTTTACCAAATTTAGCATCAAGATCTAAGAACTCCGAATCATTGGGACGCCTTTTAATTAAAGTTGACTCATCTCCAGTCCCATCATTATTAAGATTCATATTGCAAAACAAAGATTTAATAGGGGATACGTCAATAACTTTTAGATCTTTATCATTATTTTCCTCTAGCTCTTCTGGTTTGGCAGCCATCTTATTGACCAAGTTGGACTGCTTATCAGAAATTTGGGCTATTGATTTTTCAAGACTAGTAATTTGGGAGTCCAAACCATAAAATTCCTTAGACAAATCATCAAGCTCTTTGTTCATATACCCCATAAAGCTTTTTTGTTCTTTAAGCTCTTTTCTAAAGAAACTATTATGATCAAATTCTAACGTCATAAAACTTCTTATGTTTAATTCAATCTCATCCAACCTTCTAAGATGAAGGTCGGTGTTCTTAGGCAAAGACATAAGGGCAAACAAGCATAGGAGCAAACAAAAAGGCAAGCGAAAGAGAGAGGAGATTGGGAAAGAGAGGGCGAATAAACGGCAAGGGTGAAGTGGGGGGAGAGGAAAACGAGAGGCAAATGGCAAATAATGTAATGCGAGGGAGATGAGTTGGTGATGGGTACTTGGTATGTATTGACTTGAGCGAAGACCTCCCCGGCAACGGCGCCATAAATCTTTCTTGCTACATCTTGAGCTTGCCTTTGTTTTCCTTGAAGAGGAAAGGGTGATGCACCAAAGTAGCGTAAGTATTTCCCTCAGTTTTGGAGAACCAAGGTATCAATTAAGTAGGAGGCTCCTCAAAAGTCCCACGCACCTACACAAACAAACAAGAACTCGCAACCAACGCAATAAAGGGGTTGTCAATCCCTTCACGGCCACTTGCGAAAGTGAGATCTGATAGAGATAATATGATAAGATAAATATATTTTTCGTATTTTTATGATATAGATTGGAAAAGTAAAGATGCAAATAAAAGTAGATTGAAAGCTTATATGATAAAAGATAGACCCGGGGGCCATAGGTTTCACCAGTGGCTTCTCTCAAGATAGCATAAGTATTACGGTGGGTGAACAAATTACTGTCGAGCAATTGATAGAAAAGAGAATAATTATGAGATTATCTAGGCATGATCATGTATATAGGCACACGTCTGCGACAAGTAGACCGACTCCTGCCTGCATCTACTACTATTACCCCACACATCAACCGCTATCCAGCAAGCATCTAGAGTATTAAGTTCAAAAAGAACAGAGTAACGCATTAAGAAAGATGACATGATGTAGAGGGATAAAGTCACACAATATGATATAAACCCAATCTTTTTATCCTCGATGGCAACAATACAATACGTGCCTTGCTGCCCCTGCTGTCACTGGGAAAGGACACCGCAAGATTGAACCCAAAGCTAAGCACTTCTCCCATTGCAAGAAAGATCAATCTAGTAGGCCAAACCAAACAAATAATTCAAAGAGACTTGCAAAGATAACTTAATCACACATAAAAAGAATTCAGAGAAGATTCAAATATTTCTCATAGATAAACTTGATCATAAACCCACAATTCATCGGATCTCGACAAACACACCACAAAAAGTGTTACATCGAATAGATCTCCAAGAAGATTGAGGAGAACTTTGTATTGATATTCAAAGAGAGAGAAGAAGCCATCTAGCTAATAACTATGGACCCGAAGGTCTATGGTAAACTACTCACAACTCATCGGAAGGGCCTTGGAGATGATGTAGAGGCCCTCTGTAGTCGATTCCCCCTCCGGTGGAGCACCGGCGAAGGCTCCTAGATGGGATCTCGCGGATACAAAAGGTTACGGTGGAGGAAATAGTTTTTCGTGGTGCTCTTCGATGGTTTCAGGGTACGTGGGCATATATAGGAGGAAGAAGTCGGTTGGTGGACACTCGAGGGGCCCACGAGGGTGGGGGCGCACCGGGCACCCTCGTGGCCGCCCCCTCTGTTGCTTGACATCCACTCCAAGTCCCCTAGATCACGTTTGTTCTGAAAAGTTCGTTTCCGAAGGTTTCATTCCATTTGGACTCCATTTGATATTCCTTTCCTTCGAAACACTGAAATAGGCAAAAAAACAGCAATTCGGGTTGGGCCTCCAGTTAGTAGGTTAGTCCCAAAAATGATATAAAAGTGTAAAGTAAAGCCCGTAAACATCCAAAATGGGTAATATAATAGCATGGAACAGTCAAAATTATAGATACATTGGAGACGTATCAGACGTCCACTCCAAGTCCTCTGGATCATGTTTGTTCCAAAAATCACTCTCCCGAAGGTTTCATTCCGTTTGGATTCCGTTTGATATTCCTTTTCTGCGAAACACTGAAATAGGAAAAGAAACAATAATTTGCACTGGGCCTCCGGTTAATAGGTTAGTCCCAAAAAAATATAAAAGTGCATAATAAAGCCTATTAAACATCCAAAACAGATAATATGATAGGATGGAACAATCAAAAATTATAGATACGTTGGAGACGTATCACCCGATGAGCGTTCGGCCAAGAAGAGGTATCTCATGGCCTCTCCAGCGGACATTGGCGAGGTGGCCGCCGTTCGCCCTGACCTTTTGATCCCGGAGCAACACGTTGCCATGGAAGCCGGCGAAGACGTTGACTATGTTTCCATGCCGAAGGCTTTATGTCAGTGGGCTAGTGTATTATTATATCTCGGGAAAGCTGGCTATGACATCAAGCTTGTCGACAGCGATGGCTTCACGCGGGCCATGTCACAGGTTAAGTGGTCCATCCCCAACCCCTCTGGTTCAACCATCATTGATCTCTTCGACGGCCCTGCCGCTAATCTCCTTCGCTAAGCGGTAAAGGATTTGCTATCCTTATACGCCATCGAGCCCATTTTGTCATTTCTGAAGGACACGTTCTACGGCGGCGGCTTGGGATCCTCAATTGCCAAGTCAGATCTCATCGACCACGACCACGAGCACGAGGAGGGCGCCCACAAAGGTTCTTCCAAGGTGAAACAACCCATCTGTGACATCAGAGAGCGCACCATGGGTCTGTGCTCTTTCAACTGGAAGGATCCTGTCCATGAAACGTGAGGCAACATCCTATCAGAAATCTTACCTTTTCTAGCTTGCCAACCCATACCCTTTGTTGTAGTAGCATTTGCCGTGTGGTGCTTTAACTGTGTTGTTTTTAATTATATCAGTTATGCAAAAAATGTATTGTTCAATACACTACAAAAAAATACACTTCCGTGATGATACGTGTTTGTCACAGTAGGTCACATTTTTTGTCATGCATGTACATCCATGACGATTTTATGACAGAATAAAGATAGTCATACCTGTGCTGTTGTAGAAGTGTTCCATGACATTACCAAAATTATCATCACGGAAGTGTCCACTTCCATGACGATAAATCGCGCGTCACAGAAGTGCTTTCGTCAAGGGTGATCGACACATTGCATCCACTGTAACGGAACACCGTTAAGCTATCAGGTCAGATTTTGGATCCGATAACCCATTAACAACCCTGAGCAATGGGAAATTTCCACGTGTAAAATTCCGATTGGCCGAAGGGAACACTTGTCAGCTCGTCAGTGGGCCAGATGTCGCTCGTCCATTGGAGGAGACACGCCTATGATACGTCAATACGTGGCTGGGCCCAACAGAGGCCCATATAGGTTAAAAGGCTGGCCCAGTCAAAGGCCCATAGTACTTAATCAGGTACTAGTGGGCCAGCCCAATAATGGCCTGCTTAATAAAGGCCCATTTATGGCCCGAAGCCAGATCTGATCCGTTAATTGTTCGCCCAATATTTGGGCCCATTTACGGCCCGAAGCCAGATCTGGCCCGTTAATTGTTCGCCCAATATTTGGGACCATTTGCGGCCCGAAGCCAGATCTGGCTCGTTAATTGTTCGCCGAATATTTGGGCCCAACTACATCCGAGTGACTTTCGGCCTGTTAGAGGCCTGATGTAGACATGGGCCCATTTCAGCCCGGTGTGACTTTTGGCCTGGGAATGGCATGAGCTGCCCATGGGCCATATATGGTCCGATGGGACATCGGGCCCACTAATGGCCCGTGCTAAAGGTGGCAACAGTTAAGCCCAACATGACTTTGGGCATGTTAAAGGCATGTCTCGTAATTCGGCCCGTTGATGCCTGTACTAAGCTTTCGGCCTCTTAAAGGCCGATGATATCAGTGGGCAAACTAAGGCCCGAGATATGTTTCGGCCTGGTAATGGCCTGTGAGCTAACTGGGCCCAAAAAGGCCTGGTCTACATTTCGGCCTGCTGAAGGCCCGTCGACGACTAGTGAAAATTGAGGCCCAACATGCATTTTGGCCCGCTAAAGGCCTGTGGTTTCATCTCGGCCGTAACAGGCCAGTACAATATTCAGCCTGTTAATGGCCCAACGCTACCTTGGCCAAACTAAGCGCTAGGTTGACAAAAGGGCCAACTAAAATATAGGCCGGTGTAAGTTTGGGCCTGGTTCAATGTGTGAAGGACCCAATCATTCGGGCCCAAGAAAGACGCAGGCCGGCCCAATTGTGGCCCGCTAAAAACCTGGCCTGTTAGAGTCGAATGTTTTGGCCCGGTCGACTACATCTGATTTTTTTCAGATAGCGAATGATGGCAGTAACTAGTAGGAATTAAGAACAAACCTACTCTATACAATAAAGAAATTACTGCATAGTAACTAAGAATAAACCTACACTATACAATAAAGGATTTAAGGTATATTACATCCACTGGGCATCGAAGTTCGCCACCAGTGATCATAAAGCGCAACGAAGAAGCAGATTACCAATACTGGGCACCATTGCAGCGTAACAAAATAATACTGAACCGAGACCACTTCTAAGACAGTTCAAGAAAGGTTAGACTTGCGGGGGAACTGCTGCGCAAGCTGCTGAGCAAGGCTGTGAGACCGGCCTAGCATGTCGGTCATAGCTTCCAGGTGTAGTTGTTTAGTGATGAGGTTCTCATTGGTGTTCTCCGCAATCTTTCTTAGAGATAGGACTTCAAGTCGAAGTTGAGTTGCAGAATGCCTTTCTGCTAGAACTTGGGACTGAAGAAGTCAAACTGATTCAGACAACAAATTCTGTGAGCTTGTCTGACTGTTAGTCTCAAGTAACTTGAACACTGCATCAAGACAAGACTTTGGGGTTGTCTTGCTATCTTCAAGATGTTTTGCCTTCTTTGCTGCAATATATGTTGGGTTTGTCTCACAGCCTTCAGCAGACTTGTGCATGCAATCAGGCATATCGCCCAGAAACAAAGCAAAGAGATGACAAGTTTTGCATGTGTATAAACAAATATGATAATTGTGCTGTCAATTCCATCCAATTTCAAATTATAAAAATAAAGAGTAAGTTCAAAATATCAATAGCATAATTTGGCATTGTTCATAATGCGGGGAACTTCACCACACTACTGGATTACCATGTCAACATAACAAGCATAGATGAAGGGCAAAGAAAATCATTGTATCTATTTTGGATAATGTGCATGGCATGTTGTTCATATCATCAGCCACATCAGTAAGATAAAACAGGAGACAACAAGGTGCAAACGTGGGCTGCTTCACCACACACTGGATTATAGATCCACAAAAACAAGCATACATATAGGGAGTATTAAGTAATGTGCATGGTATGAATAAGGAATTTGGTTTTACAAGTAAAACTTAGAACTTACGATTCTTGCGAACATGCATTTTGGTAGAAACAGCAAACCAAACAGCAGTAAACGATAGGGAGTATGAGCAAATTAAACAGTAGTTGAGGATAAAGGCTTTAGAAGGATTGACTTACATTAACAGTTGACACCGGCTTTATAATGCCCTTCTCCATGTCAAGAGAAGGACAACTCAAGAATTTCAGCATAGAATCTTCTTCATAAGCATTGCCTGTACTCTACATTTTGTAGAGAGTAATTATAGATGTGATAATACTGGAAGGGATAGAGGATAATGAAGATAAGATGCAGTTTGATGCTACATAATCTACTACCAATCCCTGGAAGTACAAGCGTTACAGGACAAAATGTACTGACAAGAGCAATGGGCTACACTTCTGCACTCGCATTGTTTGTGTATTCTACTTGTTGGTAAGATTAAATATAGATATGATCTTTTTTAGTAAATTGTGGGCAAGGGAGATAAGATGCAGAATGCTACAAAATGAACCAATCCATCTTCCCATAATACAAGAATGTTTTGAACACTGGTGTACTGTACAAAACGTTCTTATATTATGGGACGGAGGGAGTAGCTGTTAATGTAAGTACAGTGATAGATCACGTTCAATCCTTACAAGAGGACTGCAGAGCTAAACCTCTTCAAAAGCATTGGGTTGATTCTAAATTTATGTAAGTGTCCATACGGATCTTATAATGTCCACCAAATGGACGATTACGAGGCTAACATGTGCAGTGATGCTACATAATCAAACAACTATGAAAGTAAGTATGGTCATACAGGGCAAGAGGTACTCACAAGAGCAATGCCGTGTGCAGTATAGTTGCGAGATTCTGTGGTCCCTTGAGAACGAATGTTCTTATGCTAACAGCTTTCGTACAAGTGAGACATTAAGGCAAATGCAAAAATGTAGTTCAAATTGTGATGTGATATCATAGACAGTGCCATACGCTGCAGCCGGGACCAATGTGTAACAAGATTATTCTAGTCACCGTCGGATAAATGTAGCACTGGAGACTTTACAGAAATTTCTTTCAGAGGCTTGCCATCAAAGTGCGCTTGCCTCAGGTAGGAACGATACTTCATCAACGAGTGCTTGAAAAGCGCAACCAACCCTTGCTCGTCATCACAATCCAGTTTGCTCCTCGCCTATTTAAAAGAATGAAATCTTGTGTCTTTTGTCAACAGAAACATATGCAGTAATGACCATGAATAACATTAGTACATTACTTACGCGCAAGTTCCGGAGGAAGACTGGAAATTGTTCTGTGTCTGCGGTATAATCTTTCCATGAAGGAAAGATGCGCACAAAGTTCCTGACAACAACATAAGCTTCGTCTTCTAAACTGGGAAGAAATGGAACAGAGGTCCTATTTCCTGCAATTGGGGCTCTCTCTGGTTCGAAAAGGGATTTGGCAACTGGATTTGGTGTACTCTTTGCTGGAATGGGGGTTTTGCATCGTACAGCTGGTGCTAGGTCAACTGGCATAATCATACTGTTTGCTGCAGTTGGGGTCTGCTGAGTTGGTGCATCAGAAATGACCAGTGTAGTAGGGCTAGAGTCTGCTAGAGTTGGGGTGTTTTGTGGGTCAGGTGATATTGCAACTACACCTAATGGGCTATTTGATTTATCAGGTGCCACTACCTTTTCCAAATACTTTGCTTGTGCTCCTCCACAATCAGCAATCGCCCTCTTCTTTTTGAACGTCTGATACACAAGAACAACATTTGAATGGATAAATATGGTATGATGACAGATGGAATATGTACTGAAAATGGATAGGCAGGGCGTATTCACATACACGATGTGTAAACTAAGCTAATGGCAGTTCAACAAAGTAGAAGCAATGCAAAGCATCTGTTGCAAGATATGTGCGAGCAATGTAACCTTGGAAAGTAAGAGCAAGTACCTTGATGGGTGAATAAGATAGGGCATCTTCCTTTGACTCCTCCACTAGGGAGCTACATTGACTTAGGTCTCCCTCTAGCTCAGAATCACTGTTAGGATCATATTCCGAGCATGAATCTGTAGGTGGAGAGCGTTTGCATTGTATTGCATCCAGACTTGATTTCAATCCCTTAATACCAAGTTTGACAGCCATGGCATTGTTCTGCTTTATTCTTTTCATGCACGCAAGCTCATAATCATTATGATGTTGTTCAGAATCTGAGATTGATGAAAACATAAAAAGTAGTCAGATTATCTATGGAATGCATTGCGAATTCAACTCGAAGAGTGTCTCCCTATAAACCCCTGCATATGCAAAGTTCACCTCCCCAACCGTGCTGACCAGACCACACACAGAAATACAAACCCCTTATGTCTCTATAACAGGCAGGCACACATTTCAAAACTGAAGTAGGAACATTAGAATCATATCAAATTCGTATTTGAACAAATAAACTAATCAATTATGAGTGACATAATGTTTAGCTTCATGGGTGGAGTGTTGGTAGTGCGACACAAAGCAAGTAGGCAGATTGTATTCCATGTAAAAGATCGAAACCTATGTAAAAGCTGGAAATGACACTTTCTTTCTATACAATGCAGTGTTCGTTGCCCACACATGATGGAAGAGATCACATAGAGAAATACTATTCACTCATGTCTACAGTTCCAGTATTTAGAAACAGGGTGGTCCACCCTAAAATAATATTGACAACAAATATGACAAGGCAAGCATAGATGTAGTGAATCAATCATTTACTTGTGAGCTTACTAGGACAAGTATGCAGAATTGTAACTGCAGTAAGAGACCGTCCAAAATCTGAATGAAGAAGTTTGTCTAGCACTTATTGTTTGCAACTAATCGACATGAATAATTGGATATTATATTGAATAAGTAAGAAAGACAAGTAAAATTGTCAACAAACCTGGCTTGCAGTAGTAATCTGGGTCAATGTCACTACGACCAACAATCCAAAATGACTAGTGTCTGTTCCGAGGGCCGAAATTTTGAAAACCCTATGAACTTTAGAGGTACTAAAGATTACCGAAATACATCTGAACCATTAAGTGTAGGTAGCACTGAGCACACAACAAACCCTAATGACAGTCCTGCCTAATGAGTAATGAATCAATTAGAAAATGGGTGATGAGGAGTGGCTACTGAGTGTTGAGGACGTATCTCAGGATAAATCGGGTTGGCTTGGTGGGTGCTGCTTGCCTGAGCCCTGAATGGACTAGGAAGGTGGGCACGGCGGCGCGCCCGGGCAGTGGTGACGCTGTTGGGAGAGCGGATCCTGGCCTCCTGTTAGTCAGGCGTCTCCTCCTAGAGTCATGTCGTCCGGGGACGGCAAGTCGCCTGCGAGGCAGGCGGCTGGGGGCGAGTAGAGATCGGAAGCGCGCAGCAGAACTAAGGGGAATCGGGGCCTGGGATGACCCAAAATCCCAGGGTGAGCCGGTCCACCGTGGGCACCCTGTAGAGATACACACCCAAGCGGCGAACATGCATTTTTGAAAGTAATTTAGGAACATTTAGCTGACCAAATAAACAACTCTGTTTTAATAATATCAGATTCGTATTTGAAAACCTAAGCTTGTTTAGCTTGATGGGTGGAGCAGTGTTATTATGACACGAAGCACATATTCTAATCATATAGTGATCATAAAAGAGGAAACTCTAAGCATATTTTTTTAGCAAAAGAGGGTTTCCCCTCCGATTTCTATTAAAGAAACCACCACGGAACCAACATGATCAATTAAACCCTAAGCATGATCAATTAAACCATATTATGGCTGTGCCATGGCAGATTTGAAGCTGCAAACCGGAGAAATGATATTTGGCATCCATTGTTTGCTTTGAACTAAGAACTAAATTCTAAGAGCTGAAAAGAAAGTATAGTAACCAAGTTAAGATCTATTTTCTGGTTGAGATCAAAAAGTTAAGGAGATATGAAGTACCACCTCTCTTGCGGCACCGTGTAGGCATCGGGGGTACGATGGCTGTCGGTGGCGTTGAAGCAGATTTCTGATGGTAGACGGGTGCATCGGGGGATAAGTCACGTTGCGGTGGAAGAGAAGGTCATGTGAGCGGCTCCGGCAAAGAGGACGACGGTGCCAATGAAGCGAGAGGACACGATGCAAGGCTATTGGTCCATCGCTGTGGATGAGAAACGTCCATCTCTAGCAGTGGACGACGCGGTCTTGGTAGGCGCTTCGACATGGTGGACGACAGTGGCGATGGATGTGGTGGAGGACGGCGGCGATGGATGGGGTGGCGGACGGAGGCTGGTGTGGGGATGGGGTGTTCTAGCACGGACGATGTATGAATGGGAAAATGGAGGGAGAGGTACGGGGAACCATGTTTTTGGGACGCGCCTGTCTGAAATATGGGAAAGTTATGAACTTAGCCCCCGTTCAAAATTTGGACGTCTCGTTGCTTGGGGATAGGACGGTAATCTCGCATCTCGCCAATATTTTCCCAAAGCTATTTCGGGCGAGGAGAGGGTGGTTGGCACCCATGGTTGGCGCCAATGGTTGGCGCCCATGGTGTATGAATAGGGCTGACAGGTAGGGCGGTTGTGTCATGTTTGAGTGAAGTTACAAACCTGCCCCTATTGAAAATATCTGCCTACATCGATTTCGGCCGATCAAGTTTGTTTTGCCGCCCACCGTGTATGAATGGGGAATGGAGGGAGAAATAGAGGTCTTTCGGACGAGCTTGAATCAAATGTGTTTTGCCGCCCATGTTTGACGCCCACCGTGTCGGAATGGGCTCAGAGGTGGTCGTGTCACGTCTAATTGAAGTTACTAACCTACCCCTATTTAGAGCAGTGGAAATCGGGCCGATGGATTGTCCATGTAATGGGTAGACAGTAATTTCCATCTCCCAAACACTTGGCTTCGGGCAGCCGACGTGGGAGTGGACATTTTGCCGCTTCTTTCAAATTTTGGACAATAAGCATCCATGTTTACCCTGGCAACTAAATTCGAATCCATTTTGTATTCCTATATGAATATTTATAAATCATTCTATGTGTTTTATATATCTTTAAAAGGATGACAAAGATGTATTCCACTGTCATATATGAATATGGTTTACAAATGTCGATACTCAAATTCAGAAGCTAGAATCCAGCTTCAAGTGAATTCGAATATTTGGAACACTTCATGTCCAACTCAAATGTCACACGCAGCATAATGTGTACTCCCATTTAGATATGTACACAAGAGATGTATCAAGATTCAAATACCGAGTCAATCAACCAAGAATGTACAGAACTAACAGACATATAAACACTTATAGAGTATATGGATCAATAATATCAACTAACATACATAAGCCAGGCCGTTGTACTTTTTTTTGGCTACAACAACATTCTTTTTTAGCCAGCATCTTGGCCCTTTCCGATGCGTGCCACTTATGGTCCATCTATACTATTACTATTGTTGAATGCACATTCAGCCCGATTGGCATATTTGTTGGTCTTGCACAGCAATCCAAATGAAATGTCTCCAAGTCTTTTCAATTAATACAGACTTGTGCTCAAATAAAATTACAAACCAAAAACAAAAAAAAACAATCATTACATGATCTCTAAAACAAATGGTTTGATTGATTACATGAACAGACAGCACAAATGTTATTCAACGATGGAAAGAACATTTCACCTTTGATTTACCAAGTAGGAATTTAATTTCCTTTTTTCTTCAGGACCTTAACAATCTGGTCAGTCTCAGCTTGCTTCATTTTGAAATCCACCAAATATTTAATGGTTGTCTTGAGTACTACTTGTGATTGTGTTGTTTGCTTCCTCAACATGTCAACTTCATCTCTAAGCGCAGAAGCAGAGTCTCTTTCTACCACTAGTTTAGCCTCTAGAGCATCAGCAGTTGGCAATTCATAATGCACGATTGGGCCGGTGCCACTGTTGTGGGATGATGCAACGTCCATGGGGACCTCGCTCTTTGATCTTGGGCTAACCTGTTTTGCCATTAAAGTTCCGATTGGATTCAAAAAAGTTGAATTTAGCAAAACATCTCAACTGGGAGTTATAACAGCAAACTAGTTAAACAAACAAGGAATTAAATAGTTTCAATTGGATGTTGAAAAGTAGTTATTAACATCATTGTAACCCGCTGTTGCAGCAGCAAAGCAGTTAAACAAACAAGTAGATATTTAAGTTAAGGGAAACAGGTAATTCTTAACAATAAGTATCAAACACATAGATAGGTGCAGTCTACAATATGATTAACACGCTGTGGCAATGTGTAATCAGTAGCAAACTAAATTAAGCCAAGCAACGTAATTGAACAATTTTCCAATAAGTGGCTAACTAAAATTCCGAGAAGCAGGTAACTGAACTTACGCTAGTTCTTTGTACAAGCACACTCCAACTTCTTTTTTGCTTACAAGGTTGTACGTAGGAGTCCATGGCATCAATTTCCTGGATACACAGTCCCAATACTTTTTTCTTCCCACACTGCATGGGTAAGTCGAATGGTTAATCTGGTAAGATGGTGCATCCTTGATATGTTACTTGAGCACGTGTAGTCAGACTAGTTGTAGCCACACACATCACACCAGCTTTTACTGTATATTTCATGTGATTACTTTTGGCATATCGATATCTAAGCAATCTACAATAGGATGAAAAGACTGGCATCCTTCACATTATTGGCGAACTCAGTTCATAGAAACAAGCAATTCAACCATTCTGTGGGTAAATCAAAAGCGCCACTGGAATATTTTTCACTATCCAATCATACACGCAAAAAGGGGCGACGCCACCATAGGGGCTGGTACGGGCGGCCACCTCAGGTGGCTGGAATGTGTGCACCTAGTTTGAGTCGTCCAGGTTGGCCCATGCTAGTTTTATTCGTCCCAACGCACGAGCAGGCAATGTGAAAAATG
This sequence comes from Triticum aestivum, assembly GCF_018294505.1. NCBI lineage: Eukaryota > Viridiplantae > Streptophyta > Magnoliopsida > Poales > Poaceae > Triticum > Triticum aestivum. Next base: position 98,983,792 of record NC_057795.1, read on the forward strand.
AAGAAAAATGTTTCAATTTGGATGGGCCAATAACATAAGTGCAAGGCATGCCCTATAGTAGGCCCGCGGCCCAAACGAGCGCCTCCTATATCGATCGATAGCAGGAAAAATCCCAATTCATTCGCTCCTGCCTCCAGTCTGGTTCGCTCCTAACCTAGCCGCCGCTGGACAGACCGACACAACACTTCCTCGCGCCCTTGTTGGTGGGCGGTCGCTGGGCTTCAAGCGAATGGAAGGACAAGAAGATGAAGATCCAACCCTAGGTGTAGCCTGCGTGGGAGGCAGCGGTGGCAGCACGGGCATGGTATCGAGCTTGTGCAAACGTACAGTCGCAGCTTGCTAGAGTAGCATGTGCAACGAGCAGGTACATCACATCCCTGATTATATCTAATTCAACTCTTCAATTTCTGGCCAATAGTTAAACCTGACGGTGTTGTAAAACTGCTTGTATGTAGGGAATCTATGAGAAAATGAAACCAATTTCTACTTATTTTATAACTCCCCCAATCAATGTTGAACTGACTGAATCTGATGTATCTAATCAAGTTTCCGGTGCAAACATACAAGCTCATGTTGTTCTTGAGCCTGAAGTGTCTAATGAATAGACTGCTAATAAAGGATTTGATGCAAACATTTTACATGCTCCTGGTGATTAACATATAGTGTCTAATGAGGGATCTAATGCAAGCATTTTGCAAGCTCATTGAAGGATTTAGTGTCTAATGATGATCTACTATGTTGAGAGAGACAAAGATTTGCACGCACTGATGACAAGCAAATTATAGTGCATTTTCATAGCTTGAGGAAACGTCGAGGCCATCTACCAGAAAGTCACCATATCATGACAACATTGCATAAATACTTTTCTGATCTGTTGTTTGAAACTATTGGCATACTTGTGCATGATAGATATATTGATATGCAGTTTGCGCACTGGTTATACGTGCAATTACACTTCCATATTTTAAGCCAGAGAATGAATAATTCAAGCAGGTACAGACCATGTTTGTAGTCCTTCTACACCATGTTGCATTTTGTGTTTTTTGGTGCTTGCATCATTTAGTGTTTATAATCTGAACTACCTTGGATCATTAGCTGGTTTCAAAGTGCATGTAGCTTCACATTTCTCAAGTTATGTTGATTTCTGGAGTGCAAGTGCCTTCGTATTTTTTAAGTTAAATGTTCACCCCTGGTAACTTGAATTCGTGGATCAGCCACTGCACACAAATCATACACGAATGCCAGCACGAATTAAATGAAATGCAGGGACTTACGCTAGCTCGTTGTACAGGCTCATTGTAGCTCTGCTTGCGCTTGGGATGTTCCATGTACAAGTCCATGTTACCACTTGCTTGGATGTGCAGGCCTTCTGCTCCTTGCATCCCCCTCTGCATTTTTGACACGGCGAATGGTTAATCAAATAAGAGGAATCGACCTTGATGTTGTACCGGATGACAGATACTTACAAGGTTATACAGGTGTGCAGGATGTGTACCAGATCCCATAGCGCGTCATGCTTCGCTAAAAATGGATTTGCTTGTTTCAGATGATATCTCCAGAAGAAATAAGAGTTAAAGTCAGAGTTGCATAGGCGTGTAAGCTAAGAGAGCGGTGAAAGGATATCCAAACATCGTCGGAACAGTGCACAAGGGAGTGATGTGTGGATACCTAGTTCGGGAAACCAGCGTTTGGGCATGCTCGCCTAGCTAGAGTGCGGGTCACTTCAGAGCCGTTGAGGGTGATGCGCTGGCTTTGGCTGGCCACGCATGGATGCAGATCTTGAGTGGCAGCGGAGCGCTACGATGCAGTGGACGAGACCGTTGGTGAAGCCCCAACGGCCTCGGGGGGCGGAGGTGCGACAATGTGCTCGGTGAAGTATAGCCCCGGTGAGCTGGGAGATGGCATAGGTGAAGCGCACCTCATGTGGTGGAACTCGGTGTCTATGAGGCACGTCGGTTGCGGCGGCCGACGTTGTTGGTGGACCACCCGGTGCGGTGGATGAGGGCATAGATGAGGTAGCTCCGGTGTGGTGGTGAAGCATGACCGTCGTCTTCGTCGTCGTCGTCCGGCACAGAGGTGGGGAACAGTGGGTAAAGAGACGAGACGAGGGGCGATTCGAACTTTGCTTGGGTTGGCAGAGAATTAGAGATTTGAGCAATCTGGGTGCGGAAGGGAACAGTGGAGAAGAGAGATTTTGCAGGGCTGGAATTGGGGCCGCCAGATATTTCAATCCGAAATGTGGAAGCGTGAACTTATTTTGTTGTCGTCCTTTTGGGGGGGTGGCTGGGTGCTACGCGTTCGTCCGACACATGCGACCACCCCGACAGGACTATGCTTTGGTGCCTTAAGGCACCTGCCTCTGTGTCCATGACATGTGGGCCCAACAGGTGGCTGGCCCACATGTAAGTGACCCAAAGGCAGTTGCCTTTAAGGCACCGAAGCAGCGTCCACCCCGTCACGACCCTGGTCTACTTGGTGCGCCTACATTTGAGAAGGCAAACGAATCTTCTTTCACTTGCAAACGAATCTGTATGTATTACCATGCCTGTGTTTTCCTTGCAATAATTAGTCATGCGAAACAGGATATTCCCTTTGTTCACTTTTGTAAGTCGTTTCAGACAACTTGAAATGAACTGTTTTGCACATTGTCTAAAATGTCTTCAAGGTATTATAAAAGTGAACAGAGGGAGTACTATAAATTAATTAATGAGGAGTTATTTGAAAAATAATCAAAACAGTACCCACACTAACGTGGATTAGAGTGTGTGTCACATAATTAGTTATTTGAATTAGAGTGTGTGTCACGTAGCGATCTCCAATTATAAAGTGGATTTCGCATTTCACTTTACCCATGCTACTTTTTTAATACAAATTCATATGTATATGATGAACACCATGGTAGTGAGAAAACTTTTGGATGGATTCAAACATATGACCTACAAAAAAGCACAACAAATTGAGTCAGTGTCAACTTTTCGAAACCTAGTATGTCACGAATTCGAAATAATTACCCGTATGCCTGGTCCTCAGTTCAAATCTTACAGTGTACACTGAATTGAAACATCGATATTAAGTCTCGTACTATGTACATTCAA